>NC_043986.1:4737025-4819525 GCF_902150065.1 Myripristis murdjan
TCACCTTCATCACCTCCTCAACCTGACAGAGGAGAGAGGGATGAAGAGGAAGAGGGAGGAGGACGAGAGGAATGAGACCAGCACTGCCATCGATTCAAAGCCGGAAAATCGAAATTCCCAGTTTATATATATGGGTAATTCTTCAATTGAGGGAACTTTTGACTTCTTAAATTGTAAGAAAATACAACTTGTAGAAACATATTTTTATCCATCTGAATATTGCTTTTATTTTCTCAGGAATTCATTCTTGTGGATGGTTGTGACCATTTATTTCAGATATATTAATATATTTATAGGTTTTTCCAAGATGTCAGGACAAAACGTCATTACCATCACATCATCAAATAATGAATTATTTTTCAAAACAACATGAAAATATGGTGTTTTTAAAACATTGCATGTAATTTCAAACATTAATTTTGACTAAGCTGTGCTGAGAATGATTTTTATTTCATTTTAAACATATTTATAGGAGTTGTTTGTTCTGATATTTCAATATTATGTTAGATGCTACTCTGACAATTAAATTTATGCTTTCAGTACATTAATAACTTATATATTTTTTGGATAAAATGTTAAGAAAAAATGTTAAATTCTCACAAATACAAAATAAATATATAGAAATTATTTAATAAATTTGTTTTTCTCAAAAAATATGCGCTGTGGTGGTAATGACTGTGTGTTGCGGTAATGACAAAATGTTTTGGTAATGACATTTGATACAAACAGCTAATGTAAAAATGAATCAAATCCACCTTTTGAAATAGAAAATGTTTATTACCTTGTTACAAAACAGTTAACGTTAATGTTTTTGACCTTTGCGCAGTTGTTTTTGGTGCCATGTTGAATTAACTGTAGCCTATTAAGAGAAAATGTATGAATTTATTTTAAATGACACGTGAGGCCTTTATAAAGTATTCAGACATAATATTTATGAATTGGTGCAGAAAAATGTTATTCAATAATGTTATTTAACACAGCTGTTATTTTAAAATTTTAACACATATTATCCTTGGGGTTAAACCTCCAGAAAATCACACACACACACACACACACACAGACAAAGACAGACACATATGTTTTATAGAAGCCAGGGCCCAAATTGACCGCATCTAAAACCCCAGTGTCAAAATAGTCAAAATGTGTACTAGACATTGATAATACAGTACAGGCCACACCTTCTCATTCAATGCGTTTTCTTTATTTTCATGACTATTTACATTGTAGATTCTCACTGAAGGAATCAAAACTATGAATGAACACATGTGGAGTTATGTACTTAACAAAAAAAGGTGAAATAACTGAAAACATGTTTTATATTCTAGTTTCTTCAAAATAGCCACCCTTTGCTCTGATTAGGCTACTGCTTTGCACACTCTTAGCATTCTCTCGATGAGTTTCAAGAGGTAGTCACCTGAAATGGTTTTCACTTCACAGGTGTGCCTTATCAGGGTTAATTAGTGGAATTTCTTGCTTTATCAATGGGATTGGGACCATCAGTTGTGTTGTGCAGAAGTCAGGTTACTACACAGCCGACAGCCCTATTGGACAACTGTTAAAATTCATATTATGGCAAGAACCAATCAGCTAACTAAAGAAAAACGAGTGGCCATCATTACTTTAAGAAATGAAGGTCAGTCAGTCCGGAAAATTGCAAAAACTTTAAATGTGTCCCCAAGTGGAGTCGCAAAAACCATCAAGCACTACAACGAAACTGGCACACATGAGGACCGACCCAGGAAAGGAAGACCAAGAGTCACCTCTGCTTCTGAGGACAAGTTCATCCGAGTCACCAGCCTCAGAAATCGCAAGTTAACAGCAGCTCAGATCAGAGACCAGATAAATGCCACACAGAGTTCTAGCAGCAGACCCATCTCTAGAACAACTGTTAAGAGGAGACTGTGCCAATCAGGCCTTCATGGTCAAATAGCTGCTAGGAAACCACTACTAAGGAGAGGCAACAAGCAGAAGAGATTTGTTTGGGCCAAGAAACACAAGGAATGGACATTAGACCAGTGGAAATCTGTGCTTTGGTCTGATGAGTCCAAATTTGAGATCTTTGGTTCCAACCGCCGTGTCTTTGTGAGACGCAGAAAAGGTGAACGGATGGATTCCACATGCCTGGTTCCCACTGTGAAGCATGGAGGAGGAGGTGTGATGGTGTGGGGGTGTTTTGCTGGTGACACTGTTGGGGATTTATTCAAAATTGAACCATTTCAGGTGACTACCTCTTGAAGCTCATCGAGAGAATGCCAAGAGTGTGCAAAGCAGTAATCAGAGCAAAGGTTGGCTATTTTGAAGAAACTAGAATATAAAACATGTTTTCAGTTATTTCATCTTTTTTTGTTAAGTACATAACTCCACGTGTTCATTCATAGTTTTGATTCCTTCAGTGAGAATCTACAATGTAAATAGTCATGAAAATAAAGAAAACGCATTGAATGAGGTGTGTCCAAACTTTTGGCCTGTACTGTATATCTGTGAATTTTATCTTTACTGAGTTATCTCCATTAAATAAGGAAAAATCATTGAGTATGAGGCAAGAAAAAAAAAGAAATGTCATTACCACCACAGTTTGTCTTTACCATCACAGCTTATTGTGTGGTGGTAATGACGTGTGATGGTAATGACATTTCTTACTTTCCTGGTAAAAAATAGCTCATTGTATGACTTGGCAAGGCTAACCCAACAGCTTGTATAAAATGCACTCTAGTTACACACAAACAGAGCAAATTTTCATAAAACTACACTAAAATAACAACATTGAAGCTTATTTGGTAATGACGTGTAATAAACATACTCTCCTGTCACCCTATATAAATCTTGAATTTACTTACATTTCTGATGATCAAAATGTCAAACTTTCCTCTTGACAGCCATGTGCTCATCTGCCTCTGCACATATGCAGATGAGTTAAGTGAACTGATTTTGGAAAAACTTTATTATTCTGTGATTTGTTCAAAGTGATGGTAATGACCACAGTACTTAGGGACAGCCATATTTTGTTTGAGAAAACCCACATATGGCACATTAAAATGAAATATCTATGTGAAATTTATTTATTCAACTTGTTTTGAAGAAGTATAATGTAAAAATTTAGTTATTTTTAAACTTTTTTTCACTTTATAACATAGTTGAAGTACCACACTCTGGGCTAGGGACATGGCCAAAGCACTGAAAATTTGACATAAAACACATTTTAAAAAGTATAAAAATACATGACAAAGAGACAATAAAAAAAGTTCAGGGTTAATTTTATTGCTACTTAGCAAATGTGACAAAACCTAATATGATTTTAATTTTTTTCATGAAATTTTAGGCCAGGGACTGAAAAGTTACCCAAATTGAAGAATTACCCATATATTTTTTTAACATTTTTGATTTGTATGTATGTTAAACCGTTTCCCACACAGGGGTCTGGAGGGATGTCAGGTCATGTGATGCTGAAATCTGAAGTGTATTTTGAGGATTTTTTTTTGCTTCACGGCCATAAGCATATCATAACGAGCTGCATTTTGGAGAAATCTTTCACTGATAGCTGCGATTTTGACTCAAAGGGCCGTTCCGTTGCATTTTTCCTCGTAAGAAACTGGAATTTACGACTTTCCGGCATCTCTGGAAGGCAGCGTGAGTCTGGAGCCGCGAGGAAACGTGGAGTCCAACCCAGCAGGTCCTGCACTGCACCGCCTCTGGAGTGAAGGAACAAGGGAAGAGCGAAGAGAAAGAAGCAGCGGAGAGAACAACCTCCCCCTATCGCTTTCTGTACGAGCGACAGAAAGTCACAGAGAAGAGGAAGAGGAAGAGGAAGAAGAAGAAGAGGAGGAGGCGGCATCCTCGGTTTCTTCCCAGCACTTACAGTTACCACAGTAGAAGCTCTTGCCGTCCTCTATGACCGACACCCGGCCCCGTACGTCCAGACCCCCGCGGTTGACGTAGCGCAGAACCACACGGAAGAGGTCTGGAGAGCTGACCGACACCGACACCAACACCTTGGACTGGCACGGAGCCGTCGAGCAAGGCAGCAGGCGGCAGGCAGGTAGGGATATGGAGGGTTAAAGAAGAAGAAGAAAAAGAAGAAGAAGAAGAAGAAGCGAAGGAGGAGCGTTCAGGATGGAAAGAGGCAGGGTCGGGAGGACAGGAAGAGCAGAAAACACCAAAAGAGAGAGAGAAACCACACCAAAGGCCACTTCTTAGTACCATCACCAGTGAAGCCAAAAGCAAACCAGCAGCACCAGACTAACCATGAGAAATTAATTAATTTTTTATTCACAAGCCCAAAATATATGGCATCATATTCCTCTTTGGATTTGCACTTTTCAGCACACACACCTCCACAGGAAGTCACCGTCCAACTTATGGATCCATTTTAAGCTTTTACTGCTCTTTTTTCAAACAATAAATAGCAAAAGCAAAAACATATGTATATGTTATATATTCACTTTAGATTTTTTTTTGTTGTTAGAATTAATAGGTGGTGACTCATTCCACAGGGCAGCAAATACTTATTTGTTACATAATAATGAAATCCTGTTGAGGTATATGCGCTGAACAATAATAATAATAATAATAATTTAAAAAATCTAGCAAAGTGAAATATAATTTTAAATAACCCACACCCTTCGGCTGTTGACCAAGCTGTGAATTTCATGCAGGGAGGAGAATAATTCTGGGCCACAATCATAAACAAAACATATACCGATACATTAATGTTCTTAAAAAAAAAAAAAAAAAAAATCACATTTAAAGACAAACTTTCTGTCTTTTAGAAAAAAAATTTTAGAAAACAAATCTACATCTGAGTTGTCTGTAATCTGGAATATTGCATGTCTAGAGACTCATGACAGTACAGAAATACCAAATCAACAGTCAGCATTGCATGATTTCTGAAAAACGTGATGCTCTATGTTCTATGTGTTGGATTCTTATCCGTAGCTTTGCTGCTGTAATGAATCCGTTTGTCATCTCTTATCTGGGGCAATGTCTGATATGTGAGGTCAGGGTTCAGGGGTCAGAGGTCAGAGCTCAGTCCTACCTGGATGGGCGACATCTGAGCGTAGCCCCTCCAGCTGAAGTCTCTGAACTCCAGAGGGTTGTAGCCGAATCGCACCGGCCTGCCGTCCAGCATGGTGCCCTCCTCGATCTCAAACTTCAGGTGGTGCAGGTCGGGGAAGTAGTGATCTGGACGAGGGCTGCGGGAAGAGGACGGCCCGTTCAGGGAGCAGGACAGAGAGCGCAGCAGAGGAAACAGCCTGGGCTGGATCCGCATTCACACGGTGGAGCCACTGCACCGCGAGATTATAAAATGGATTATTCTACTGAGCTGAAATATTCCCACCGGCTGTTTGACTTACAGGTTACATTTGGGTCCCTCCACGTTGGGCCTGCAGCGACACCTGCCGTTCCTCTCTCCACAGGACTGACCCGCCGAGCCGCCGATGTCACACTGGCAACCTGGAGACAGGGTTATTATTGTTAATGAAAATGAATGAAATAACAAAAACAACCAGGCGACTACGTCCTGGTTGTCGAATATTCCAGCGAGGAAGAAACTCCACAAAAAAAGAGGCTTTCCGAAAAAACGATAACTAACTGAGACCGTATTGTGAGTTTACAAAACTAGTTTACATTTTTGTCAATTTGTTCCATACATAAATCCAGTATTCTGATTGGATATGAGATCTGTCTTTCCGCTTTCCAATTTTTATCTGACAATTATCCCACATTACAAAAAAAGGACTAAAACTGACACTAAGGGCCCTATCTTGTGCCACCCGCTATCCGCTGCCACTACCCGCTACCCGCAAATTGCGGATTTAGGAACTCCCGCTATCCCTAAACGGTATCTTGCGCCACCCGCTACCCGCTATCCTTATGCCGACTCTGTCATTTGCGCCTGGAGGTGTGTCCGTGGGTGTGTTTCATGCGCTATCCCTAAAGTTGCTATCTTGCGCACACACTTTAGGGAAAGCGGATAGCGGGTGGTCCTGACCACCCGCTATCCGGTATCCCTAAAGTTTTGGCTGTTACGAGAGCGCGCCCAGGCGGCTTCAATGCGCGCCCCGACGGAGCCTCGCCACGCACACAGTCGGACTGATACCGGGACGCCGCCGGAATGGACTGAGTATATTACTCATATAGACTGTTTAGAGGAAAGACTGTTTTAATTGGACACTTACGCCAGCACGTTTTATTGTTTTATCATAAGCCAGCAGCTGTGCTATATTTTTATTTTTAATATTTTATTTGCCCAATCTACCTTGTCAATAAATTAGTTTACACATATTCCACCTCTGCCTCTTGTGTGTGTGTGGTGTGTGACCCGGGGATTTTATTCAATCAGTACAACCTGGTGACACGTCCACTTGGACACATGTGGCTCCACCTCCCGAATTAACTCGCCTATAATATAATATATAATATGTATATAAAGCCACCTTGCTTTAGCCTCAGTAGAAGCCCTGAGAAAATCTACCTCCCTCTCTCCATCTCGGGTTTAGGATTTAGGATTTAGGATGGCGCATCCTGCCCTTAAAGGCAATGGCACCTGGCACACTGATTGGTTTAACTGGCGTAACGCCCAAAACACGCCTATGCATAATATAGCGGGTAGTGGAGGTGTTTTGCGGATAGCGGGAGGTGCACAAGATAGCAACTTTTACGGGGGAACGCCTCTTCCTAAATCCTAAATCCGCAAATAGCGGGTTTAGGGAGTCTGGCGCAAGATAGGGCCCTGAAACTAATAAAAACTAAACTAAAACGAAGAGTTTTCAAAAATTAAAAGCTAAACTAAACTAGTAGACCTGCTTTAAAAGTAATGAAGACTGCACTGAAATTGAAAACAAAATGTCAGAATGAAATAAAGGTAAAAAAAACAAAAAAACAAATAAAAAATGCAAAACTATCATAACTTTGCCTTGAAAGACACATACACAGCACGTAAACATAAAACTGAACACCATAATGAGATCAGCGAATTTCAACTAGTGCTGCACCCAAACAGCCAATTTGACTTTAACTTGAATTGCCTCACACACATACTTCATGTCACGACTCCTCACTTTCCATGACTGTCTGTTCGTTTCATGACGGTATGGAAATCAACTTGCAGGGAGTTGAAACTTGCTCGGGACACGTAACGCCCCGCGAGGATCACAGCCTAATTAATTTTTTTTTCAAGCTCCGTTTTTGTTGTTGATTTGCATTTGATTTGAAAAGTCTGCAGGGCTTGCGGTGCATTCATGTACCTGCTGGAAGCTCAGACATCCCTGGATTTTCAAGTCAACAGTGCATGACTGCATTTGCATGCTACTTCGTTGGCAAACCCAGAAGACAAGTGATAATTAAACATAAATGCTGTAATGCTGCAAAGAAACTAGTCGAGCAACCAAGTAGGAGAGCTGTTTTTCCAACTTCCCACCAACACATGAAAGCACCAGCGGACCTGCAGACTGTTCAAATCAGTGTGCACAGGGGTGAAGCAACTTGAGCAAAAAAAAAATCTGGATGTTGGATGTGTAATCGTGTGCCTGCCTCAGGTAAGTGCCAACTCTCTGCCAGCTGATGTTTTGCAGCGTAACAAAAGGACAGGACGCTGACGGTCACTCACCCTGGCAGCCGAAGTAGTTCTGCTCCTGCAGGTTGTAGTATCCGTCTTTACATGAGGAGCAGGTTCCACTGCAGACGTTGGGCTTACAGTGGCACTGACCGGTGCTCTGCATGAACAAGGAGGACATCATTATCTTATATGATGAGAACAGGAAGCACCAGCACTGATCAGACCAGGCTTTGATTAGCACAGCACTAATTACCAGCCAAACATCAATCCAAAACATACTGCATGCATGCAAAAACAAAGAGTTGGAGCTGCTGCACTCATGAGGCAAGGTGCAAAACATACACACGCTCTTTGTGTAGGGTTATTGTCTTTATATGGATTCAGAGCTGGATCATTGCTTGTCTTCTTCTGTTTATTGTTTGAGGTTTGTTTTTGTCCAGTCCTGCTGTAACACCAATTCCCCATGAGGAACACTGAGGAACTGCACTGTATTTAAACACAATGGATACTGATATCAGATATTTGTTCAGAGGGTACCTGGCATGACCAGTATGCTCGACTTGTATTTTTTAAACCAGTGGGGAAAAATTAAAAAATCTGCCAGTTCTATAAGATAATCCCACTTGTTTTCCAATGCAAATCAATTTGTTTGCAGTTGTGATATGTTTTTGTACTAAACTGCCTAATTCTGCCTTATTTCATTAATATTTGTTCCCAGAAAAAAAAAAATCCTGAAACAAGTGAAACTGCAGTGGAAACAAGTGGCATTATCTCATCCAACGAACACTTTTTACCTTGTCTGAAGGAAAAATAAGATTTTAAGACTGACTGTGCTGAATGGATGTTTTTGCAGTGTGAGGGTGCTGCAGCTTCAACACCTTGAAATGGACAAAGCATCCTGCAGCTCACTGACCTGTGCACACTCGGCCACGCCGCTCACCGTGCCTGGGATGTTGCATTCACAGCCTGCAGGAAAGTCCGACATGTTAGCTCACTATCTGTGTGTGTGTGTGTGTGTGTGTGTGTCTGTGTGTCTGTGTGTGTGTGTCTTACTGGAACATCCATCAGGAGAGTCAGGGGACAGGTTCCAGTACAGAGCTTTACACCTGTCGCAGGCTCCGCCCTCCACATTTTCACGACACAAACACTGGCCCTGAGGGGGTGATTGACAGCAAAATGAACCAATCAGACTCTTCGTATTTTTTTTTTAAAGATTTGTGGACGTTTCACTGGTTTGAAATTTCAATTTACACCCTCTAGTGCAGGATGATGACGTCACTGTTTAAGATGCTCTGTTTTACAGGACGTAGAGGTCATGTGAGGTCATTTCATGGGGACTTTAATGAATCCAGAAAATGTCAGGAGGAAAAAAATGCATTCTGGTATTCCGGATATCTAGCATTTTTTCCCTTCCTATATTAAAGTAACAACATAAACAACTTGAGTTATCAAATGGACAAATGTAGCTGCTGAGCCTTGTTCCCACTGAACCTACTGTCATACAGCAGAGCTGACCTCTGCATGTGTGCTGGACGTTTTTCTTTGTAATTTGACGCGTTTCCATTAAATCTTCACTAAAATCAAATTTCCGCTACAAGTATAGTACTCGCATTTTCCTTAAAGCATCAGTAAGTGTAGCCTGCATGATGTAAAATTAGCAAACAAGGTGGTAGAAGTTTTGTTTCATTGTGAAGAAGACAAACTGTTCAGTCTGAGTATTAGTCATTTGAACCAAATTAAGCTTTTCCTTTTTTTCAAAGCTCAAATCTCTGCTCTATTAGCTGTAGTCATTTTGCATTGCTCCTAACACACTTCAAGTTTAATTAATTAGAAATTTCATCATGATAAAATATTGTAGTGCATGAACTTACCAGTGGTGGCTGAGCTACATGCTGAACAGAGCCGGCCGGGTGGCACGTACCAGCTGGGACACACACAGGAGGAGAAAAAACAAGAAAACAAAATTTCAAAAGAGATCAGGTTTTCTGGCTTAGAGACAAATGACTGAAACAGAGGGGAGAAAAAAAAGAGTCAGCTAATATTATATAGCATGATGCTTTGCTATACTAACTGAAAAAATCCTATCTAGCCATACTTTACCTTCTGCATTCATACCTGTCCCACCCGTTAACAAGCAAACCTGAAAGCCACTGCCATAAATTAATTAAAGAACTCATTAATATTTATATTTTTATTGATATTTTAACCTCAATTCCTTCTAGGCCATTCACGTTTGCTAGTTAATTAGCTAATTAACACTCAAACAAAGTGTTGTTATTTAGCCCCGCCCACTGAGGAGTCAACCAATGAGATGACTGTTGACTCATTAACTCAGTGTGTGTGTGTGAGTGTGTGTGTGTGTGTGTGTGTGTGTGTGTGTCTTTATTTTGGTAGCTGCTTGGCTGTAGGTCCCATCAGTTCCATGACATCAGGCACACACATCTGTATTTGCCCTGTGTGTGTGTGTGTGTGTGTGTGTGTGTGTACCTTGGCAGTTGGGGAAGCCGTAGGCGCCGTGTGCACAGCTGTCACACCTCAGTCCCACCACGTTGGGCAGACACACACACTGTCCCGTCAGCTGGTTGCAGCTGGAGAAGCGAGAGCCTTGAGCAGAGCACTGACACGCTGCAGAGAGAGAAACAAAAACACTCTGACTCACATCATCAAAACTCTTTTACTTATTAATCCAGCCGAGAGCGGGGAGACTCCACCTGAACGTCAGTTAGAAAAATTAATTACTGAATATGAAAGGTGGCCAAAAAAAGTGGAAATATCACTTAAAAAAAAGACTTTTAATGTTGTAACTAAATGAAAGTTACAAAGGAGCCACATGATCAAGTCAAATTTGTTCAAATGATTTTTATCAGCGTGTCGGCTTTGAAAGACAGGCAGCAAGTTGCACTTTCATGAGTAAGATTTCAAACAAATATACTGTTTAAATAATTGGTAATGATTTAATCATCTTATTCCAAAAGAATGATGTCAAATCAGCATAAACAAAGTGTATCAATTAGCAAAATTTGAATGTAGTGAAATGAAATGAACTGTCCGTGGGATGTGATTGCCTTAGTTACATTATACTACAATACTGAAGGAAAAAATAAATACTTTAATAAAGTATTAAATTCATATATTGTTGGATGCTTCTGCCTTTTTACCCACAGACTGACATAAAAAACTTCCTCAGGGAAATAAAAAACGTCAGAAATCTGTCCACATTTTGTCTGGATCAGTCGTTTCCAGCATCATCATTGGTTCAGCCACTTACGCGTGCAGCTCGGGTAGCCATAGTAACCAGGTGCGCACTGGTCACATGACGCGCCGCTGTAATTGGGCCGGCAGTGGCAGTGACCCGACGCGCTGCAGCTGTCGTCCAATGAGGTGCGAGGATCACAGCTGCACACTGCGACAACAGGAAGGGAGACACCTCATTAGGATTAAAAAAAAAAAAAAAAAAAAAGCAATAATAAGAGGTGTTTAGTTTTTTCAGTTGACTTTTCAGAATAAGAGCCTGTAACACCACATGCTTTTTCCTCAGCTGGCCAATCATGACGAGACAAAAAGGGTTCTCCTCTGTTAATATCATATTATCATTTTAAAAACATTCATTATTTTTTGCTGTGCTCCTATTTTGTGCTCCATTTTAGTCTAGTTTTTTTTCTTTCTTTCTACCTTTCTATGTCTCTGCACTTTTGTAACCTATTTATTAACTATAATGATTTTAATTGTTATTATTCTCTTCTGCAAATTGCCTTTTTTATTGTATGGATTTTCTTATTTCTTTTAAATGTTTGTTTCTTTTAAATTGTTTGTTTTCACTTTTCTTGTTTTTATGTAAAGCACACTGAATGTGCTATAGAAATAAAGTTGCCTTGCCTTGCCAACCTTTTAATGTCAGCACAAAGACCTCTTGGCAGCACTTTGCACATTTACTTTGCATTAATATTACTTCACATTATTTGAAGAGGCAGTTGTGTTTTTTGCTGTTTTCATGTTCTTCTTTTTTTAACTTCAGTGTAACAAAAATGCAACTAGTACATTTGGGGGTTGCATGAAATGCTCATATGAGGGGGGATATTGTACATGAGCTTTAACTGAGCCTGTTAATAGTGAAGAACACACACCCTTACTCAGCCTCGGCCTGCTTCACATTCATACATGCACAGTCACACTGCTGTTCCTCTATGCAAGTACATATATAAATCATTTAGTCGAGTATTGAGCAGTAAAACCTTTAATTTTCTTGAATTAGTGAAAAAAAAACTGCTAGTGAGGTGAGACAGATGCTGTTGTTTTGAGAATCTTCTTGAATTTAATGTTATTTTCTCTGTGTTATTGCCTTGATCTGTCTCATTTGGATTTGTTTCAAGACAATGACGCTTGTTTCTAGAAATGTTCATAAAACAAGTGAAAGCGCATTGGAAAATTTTCCCTTCTTTCAAGAATCATGAGGTCCTGAGACTGAATATTTGATTGAATGACTTGAAAATATGAACTTTTTTTTTTTTTTTTTTTTTTCGCAGTGTATGGACATCTCTTGCACCTTCTCCAATACTTCCAGAGGTTTATAGTGGAAGTTTTGTCTGTTTTTAGGCAGAACCTGAATGAAGTGTCGTTAAATTTAATGAGGCAATATAACACTTCATAAGGAGGTGCTTAGGGTTTCCGTGTGTGTGTCCACGTGTGTCCAGCCAAACATATCACTCATATTTTTTCAGCTTATTCTAGACTGCAAAAAATCCCATGTTCACAAGTCATTCAGCCTCATATTCAGTGATGTTTTTTCCCTTCAAACAAGGTGAGAAAAAAAATCTGATGGCCGGTGGGATGAGATAATCCCACTTGTTCCAGGAAAAAAGTTTATTGCAAACAAGTATAAATGTGTTGAAAAAAGGGAGAATAAGACTAGGGTCAAGAACATATGACACTTGATTCAATAAAATTCTGGAAATAAGTTGATTAGTGTTGGGAACAAGTGGGATTATCTCATCCCACTGGTGGATTTGTTACCGCTTTTTAAGAAGAAAACAAGACACGAACGCTGAAAATGAGATTGATCGAATTAGGGATTTTTTTTTTTTTTTTTGCAGTGTGGTCCAACTTTCTACTGAGATTTTTGTGTGTATGTGTGAGCGTGTGTGTGTGTGTACCTTGACAGTTGGGATAGGAGTGGAACCCGGATCTGCACTGTTCACATCGAGGGCCCTGAAACTCCGGTTTACACAGACAGCGACCGGACGCATCGCAGCCGCCGGGCAGGGAGCCGACGGTGCTGCAGCCACACACTGCAGAGAGAGAGAGAGAGAGAGAGAGAGGGAGAGAGAGAGAAAGGGAGAGAGAGAGAGAGAGAGAGAGAGAGAGAGGGAGAGAGAGAGAGACTCAACATCAGACGAGACCAGCTCCTCTGATTGTAAAATTAAACCGTCATTGCTTTCAAGCGCAAGTCAGGAACTTCATCCAATCAGCGTGTGTGTGTGTGTGTGTGTATGGGGGTTCGCTGCTTTTACACACTCTGCCGATGCACCGATTTGTCCCAAACCAACCAGTCGGCCAGTGGATGTTTGAAATGGGTCACTGGCTGTTGTTTCAGCTGTCTGATCTGATCACATTACAGGCCTGCTTATGCTCCGTTTGATGGAAACTAAATATGGGCTTTTTATCTTATTTTTTTAAATTATTTTTTTTGAAACAGGACAAGTCCCTCTGGTATGTAAGTGACCTCACTGAGAGAGAGAGAGAGAGAGAGAGAGAGAGAGCAGGGACTCACGTTGGCACAGCGGGTAGTTGAAGTAGCCCGGCGCACACTGCTCGCAGTGGTAACCATGGAAACCACTTCGGCACACACCGTGTCCGGTCACCGAGTCACATGACCCGTCCAGACAGCCAGGACCCGAGCACTGACAGGCTGGACACACACACACACACACACACACACACACACACACACACACACACACACAGAAACACACAGAAACACACAAATATATACAAAAATAGTCAAATAAACTGCACCTAAAGCATATGTGAAAATGAATTAATGGTTAAATGGATGAAAGATTAAATAATAAATGAAATGTAAATAATAAATAAATGAAAAAATAATAAAATAAACAGAAAATAAACAGAAAGAATACAAACTATAGGTTTAAGTATCTGTCTGTCTGTCTCAAAGCCAAACACATGAACACACCACAGAGCTGAGTTTAACGGTGTTTGGTGTGTGTCAGTGAATGTGACGGTGTATTTTTTCAGACGGTGTGTGTGTGTGTGTGTGTTCAGCAGTCTGTCTTTGTTAACACACGCCAACTGAGGCAAAGCTGCAAAGGGGAAACTGTTTACACCGATAAACATTGCTGTTTACTCAGGAGTGTGAGTGTGTGTGTGTGTGTGTGTGTGTGTGTGTGTGTGTGTGTGAGGTCACTCCTGGGTGGCAAACTAACACTGGATAAACAAACAAACCAGTGAATGAAGTGTCTGGGATTCCTGGCTCTGCGTGTGTATTTTGTGCATTTGTGTGTGTTTTAGATGTGTGTGTGTGTGTGTGTGTGTGTGTGTGAGCAACAGATGGGCCCACACAGGAATTCTGGGTAATGAAGTCCTTCAAACTTGCCAATACTCAAACAGTTACCACCGGCTAACTGCTAGAGTGCCCGTTGAAAACTCATCCACATGCAAACGCATCTGTTTTCCTCCAGGTGGAGCCGAGGAATACTCAATTCTGATTGGTCAGCAGGGGCACTTTGCGTCCCATATTTCTGAACAATAACTGTGGTGAATGAACAGTTGAGCCTTGATATGGATGGTCACTCCAAGCAGGTCTGATATATATATATATATATCACTCCATGCAGAAAGTCCGGTACATTTACTAAAGTTAAGTTAAACTGGAGCACGACGTAAAGTCATTACCACAAGAACGGAAATGGATTCAATCATTTATTTGGGAAGCACGAAACATTTGAGTCACTGTTGGCGGAAAATACGAACAATGAGGCTAAGTGCATTCATTTTACTTGAGTGTTGCACATTAGTACATTTTTCAAGTATCGGTACTATCGGTAAAATGTACTAAATGCATCGTGAAAGCGATCCAGCAATGTGTTGATGTTCAAAAGAAACTCTACTTTTGAATACTTTAGTATTTTTAACAGCAAGAACTCCAGCACTTTAACTCGAGTTAAAATCTGACTGAGCAACTTTCACTTGTAGTACGGCCTTACTTCACTTCACTCGAGTATCGGGGTACTTTAGTGTACTTTGTCCTCCACTGGTTGTTATGGAATCTATGCACAATTTGTTAGGCTAATAAAATCACCTCAGAATATTTTTTTGCTGTTTTCTTTCACTAACTAATTCATTAACAGGATAATACTGAGCCAGACGGTCAGAATAAACCCTGACAGGCTGATCAGGATCATCTTTACATATCGCTTCTGTCTGTTTATGATAACACTTCTTTCAACGAACCAAACATTTGAGTTATATTTTGTAAAATCTTCAGGACCCCTGCATGATCTGCAGAATGGTTTGTTGCAATATAAAAATGTGAATAAATTGAAGTAAACAGGCCAAACATTAAAAATCACTGGTGTGGTCCTTTTTAAACAATGAACTCATCCTGCACTGGTGGGTGTCACTTCAAATTTCAACCAATAATAAATTCTTCATATATTTTTGAACAATCTCATTCCTCCACTTATTTTTCAAATAAAGTTTTGTCTCCCTGAAAAAAAAGAAGAAAAAAAAGAAAATGATAACACTTCTGTAAGCAGCTAAAGGTCACACAGGTCATGGTTCATGTCCAACGCAGTAGATTTCACAGGTTTGTGTTTTGCTGAGTGAGTCCGTGTGGAGGGAAACTTTTCTTTTTAGTGCGGGTGGAAACTGTTTTCAGATCCCTTCTTTTCCTTCACTGCTATTCACTTATTTTACTTTATGCATGCATATGTTTTATTGGTCTGTGTATCTATCCATCTGTCTGCCTCTGTGTTCCTCACCCTGACAGTTGAGGCCGTAGAAACCAGGAGCGCAGGTGTCACAGTGGTCGCCGGTGAAACCCTGTTTGCAGACGCAGGTTCGAGTCCGGGGATCCGGCCGGCAGGAGTTATCCACCGTCCCGGCGGCGCTGCACTCGCAGTCTGAGAGGAAGGAGGAGGGAGCGGAGGAAGGGAAGAGAGAGATGGACAGACACAGTGAGAAAGAGAGAGAGAAAACACGTCCTCAAACCGAATGATTTATCACCTCAGTATACTTCTAGACATATAAACTTGCTCTCTGGGTTTATACGTTCAGGTTTAGGTTATTTTTTCTCTGCTGTTTAAATTGTTCATATTTCTATTTTTTATATATTCCTTGTTTATAGTGTATATATTGCTTGCTGCTATTTATCATCTGTTTATACTGTAAATTTGCACATTGCCCACATCTATGCACACGTTTTTTGCACATTGGGTACTTAGATCTCTAGTGTCATCTTTTATTCTTTATTTTTTTATTTATTTAATCTTGTAATCTGTGGATACTGCTGAAAACTGTGAATTTCCTTCAGGATGAATAAAGTATCTATCTATCTATCTATCTATCTATCTATCTATCTATCTATCTATCTATCTATCTATCTGTCTATCTATCTATCTATCTATCTATCTGTCTATCTATCTGATAAGTGACATTGCACAACCGGCTTTGGCAGCAGCGTCTCCGATGATCAGTCGTGCCGATACAGTTTCTGAGTTACTGACGGAGAGAATTCCTCCTGTTGACTTGTTTTTTTTCCCCCAGTGAACACAAAAAAAACCTCCAGTCACTGAGCCCGACACAAACAGGCTGCTGGGACAGTGAAAACACCGACATGCAGGGCACCTCGGAGGTTTTGAGAGTCTGAACTGTGTTTTGGTGCAGCTTATCACATTCCACTGGGATTCCAGTCGCACCGCTATGAAGGACGAAAAATGACAAAACAATAAATAAATGAATAAATAAATAAATACACATATAAATATAATAATGAATAAATAATTAAATTAATAATTATTTCTACATGTATTTATTTATTTATTTGTTTTTATTTTATTCATGCATTTATTTATTTATTTGTGTATTTCTACATTTATTTATTTATATATTTATTTATTTCTATATTTATTTATTTCTACATTTATTTATTTATTTATGTATTCATATATAAATATATACATACATAAATATGTATATGTGTATTTATTTATTTATTCATTTATTTATTGTTTTGACATTTTTCGTCCTTCATACACCGCACGGCGTTCCCAAACCTCCCTGAAGCCCGAATCTGACTGGCAGCAGCAACATCAACACGCCAACGGAGACAAGAGAGGAGACATTCCTGGAAATACGACCGAGGGCGACGGCGAATGAGGGGCGTGGTCAGGTTATTCATTTGAGTTTTTGACTGCTCTCTCCGGCCATGCCTCCTGTTTTCGGTGCTCTACTGACCTTCCCTATATGTTCCTAAAATTCAAACTTACATCCTTGGCTTGATGCGAGTGTGCCAAAGGCCCCTCTTCTCTAGCCAATTTATTAATTTATATATCCATTTTGGTCCACATTGTTTCATTTTTTTAATTTCGTAATTTTGCTTCTTTTAATTTTCGCATTTAATTTAATTTTCTTTTCCTTTAATTTTCAAAATTTTTTTTTAATTTTCAACACTTGACTTCACAAAACATTTGGAGCCCAACGGGACGTGGCAGCAGAGGGAAGGAGGAGAGGAGGAAAAGTCTTACTGATGATCTCTCCTGCAGGTTTGGCCTCTCCGTTGTTGTTGTTGTTGGTGGGATAGGTGGGGACGGCTGCAGGGGAAAGAGAGAGAAATCCCGATTTAAAGCTCTGCAGATGATGCACATATAAAAATGTAAGCTGCAAAGAAAGACACACTCTGCCTGTGTGAATTTGTGCATGTCACTTTGCCTTTCTTTTCATTTTTTTTTCATGTACTTATACAGAAAAAACACACATTTAGATATTTCTCACTTATGTCTTCATATATCCTGTTTTTAATAATGTGCTCTGTTAGTGCAGGGAGTTCTTACCTGTGCATAAAACCCATATGATGGGTTTAATGGGGAAAAAAAAGTATTCAGGCTTTACTGCTGAAGCAGAGGAGAGGAGAAACTCACGGTAGCAGTCGGGGAAGTTGATGAAGCCGCTGGCGCAGGAGTCGCAGTTCTCCCCGGTGTAGTTTGGTTTGCAGTAACAGCGGCCGGTCAGATCCTCACACGTCCCGTCTGTGAACTCGGACTCACACGCACACGCTGCCTCGGGGCACAGAGAGCGCGTTTCATTATGCAGCATTTACTCATAAAAAAACATGTTGACACTATGCTTTACGTCCACATGTTCATCAGTAAAACCACAGCAGGCAGGAACACTCTGCTGATGAATAGGAATGCACAGTAACATCGACACGTCACTGGTATCAGCTAAGAAAAGGCTTTAAAATGAAGATCGGTATGTCAGATATCAGAAAAAAAATCAATATTGTGCCTCCCTGATAAAAATAAATGCATCATGTTTTACACTTAAGTTCAATTAATCTGGCTTTTCCTTGTGTTTTGCGTCTGTATCTGCCAGATGAGTCAAAGGCCACACACACAGCGTTTGCTTTGTCTCACGTGTGCAGAGAATCAAACGTCCATTTCCTTTTTCACGTCTGCACTGATTTACTCAAGGGAGTCAGTCAATGTTTCAGCTGCAAGAACCTTTGTCAAGACTTGCCAATCACCAAGCAACAAAATGCTTAAATATAATTTATAACTGCATGATATGTCACAGCTGGGTTGGAGGAGTGTCCAGTTATGCAAAACTCCCTAAACTGGAAAAGAACGCACAAAATGTACGATCTTTCTTTTTTTGATGTTAGTTAGTGAGCACTTCAGCAGCCTGCTCTCACTGGCCATCACAATAAGAGCAGGCGTAATGATATGTTAATCCCACTACAGGAGAGGCGTGACGTTCTCTGCAATTAAGTGGAAAAAAATATGTGCATATATCAGCAATCAGCCAAATGAGCTAGAAAATATAGGAGAGACAAAAAAAAAAAAAAAAATCCAATATCGTGCATCTCTGATTATGAACTAAAGTTTCAATCTTTTTCTAAGTAAAGTTGCCTTGAGTCAAGCCTGTCGTACGGCTCTGGATGTCTTCTGTCCGTTTCATGTAGTAAACTATGTGACTGTGTCGTGTGATTGACAGCTGTCACTCACGTGAGCAGGCGAGCGGCGAGTCGATGGGGTGGTCCGGGGAGCGGTAGTAGGTCGGGATGCAGCGCTCGCAGTTCACTCCTGTGGTGTGATGCTGAGGGATTCAGGCAAAACATGAATACACTCGTTACAGCAGTTAGCTGACGACACACACTCAGTAATGTATTCTGATTACTCTCACATACTGCCATATGAGCTATAAAGGTACACACAAGAAAAAAATAACACAAGCTAAACAAGTTCAAAAGTTCAGGGATTTTGTTTTATCCTGTTTAAAGCTGTACAACTCTCCCTGATTCAAACAGTCCCCTGTATGTTTCTCAACAATAAACAGCTTTTCCACCAATAAAAGTATTGATTAAGACTCTGTAGACGCTCATATTCATGTTTTTTTTTTCCAACAAAAAAAAGTTCTGGTTCTCAAACTGGTTCGGTTCAAGAGTCTTGGAGCCGAGATGCAAACTAAGGAACTCGTCTGCATTTCCACCAGTTGCTCAGTTTGCACATGGCGGGCGTGCACGACAGAAGTGACCTCACCTGCCTGCTGTCACCTGCAGCCCAGAGCCCGACCCCTCACACCTGCTGCAACAATTAACCTGCTTAATCTGAGCCTGATAGGGTTCAGATTGAGGATTATAAACTCATTTTTTGGTTTGTTTTGTACGTTATGTTTATTTGCAGGCAAGTGTCAGGGAGGTTTTCTTGGTAGACACACTCGGTTCCCACTTGTGAACTATTATTCTCTGGTTCCAGCTGAGAACCAGTTAGCTTTTCTGTTCTGGAACCATTCTATATTTGGTGGAAATGCAAAGAACGGCTCAAAAGTTGGTGTGTAAACCAGAGCGGAGCTGATTCTTTGCTGGTGGAAAAGCAGCATCAGTCTGTCTGTGTCCAGCCTCTGCACCGGTCGGAGCTCCGTCCGCATGTTGATTTTGCCTAAATCCTGTTTTCTTGAGTCTCAGTGCCTCTGGCCTGACTCCTGCTGCTGCCTCTGGGCCTCCTGCTCTGCCGGGCCTTCATCAAGCCAACAACACCTCCCTGACCCTGACATCCCTCCATCCCTGGCTCATCCTCCACAGTTTAACCTCACACTCCGCCTCCAGTCCCTTAGCTTAGCCACAATACTATTACTATTACAGCCTGATCAAAACTCATGTTCTGCCAAAAACAACATGCACATATTTAAATAAGTATATCTCAAAAACTATAAGTGCTACATGTAAAAATCTGGTACCAAATGAAAGTTAAAACTTGTGGGATTTCAAATCTGGTCCCAAAAAGAATGCTAATATTATGTAGTTTCTCTAATATGAATAGATACAGAGGAGACATTTTTAATTCTGATTTCCGCCTATGCAAAATTTCAATAAAGAAGGGTTTAACAGCCACAAATATGATCTGGGCGACCAATAATACCATTGTTTCAATTGTCTTATATCTTGAGAATATATTGGATTGATTTAGGCAGCCTGAGTAGTTCACAAGAAGTCAACAAGCCTCATAATACCAAACATGTACTATACGAAATCCTCTGGTTTCTGCTGTAGGGGTCCATATATTCAATGCATGATAACCATCACTAAGCTGCCAGTCTGCAAAGGCTGTCATGTGAAAATGTTAACTAGAGATGTGTGGCAAGCAGTGATGGGAGTAATGGCGTTACAAAGTAACGGCGTTACAAAGAAACGGTGTTACTTTTATCAGTAACGAGTAATCAAAGAAATTACTGTTTCCCCCGTTGTAACGCCGTTACCGTTACTGACAATAAAATGCGCCGTTACTTACTACTAATAATTATTATTATTTTATTATCCTATTCAAAAAATGTGTGTCTTGTGGAGAAAAAGCGGTGTGTCAATTTTCAAACCGGTCGGACTTTGCAGTTTTTCGTAACTTATCAACATGCATGGAGAATGACTCAGCACAAATTTGAAGAATCGTCTGTGTTCTCCGACGGCAATTTCGCTGCCAGTCGTGCAGAAGACCACGGGTTCAATTCCCCATCCTGACTAACTGACATCACTACTTTAAACTATAATGAATTACTTTTTCAAAGTAACGTGGCCAACACTGACAGTGATAGATGAAATTTGACAGCAATGTCCACACTGCAACAGCAACGCAAAAATATGTGCATTAATAAGAGGATTTAAGAAAAGAAAAAAGTAACCATAAAAATGACTTTCCCCACTAACTGAATGACTCTTCTGCAGCAGTAATTGAGTAGTAATCAAAATTACTTTTTTACAGAAGTAATTAGTAATTGTAACTTATTAGTTTTGGGAGTAATTGGTCCCAACACTGGTGGCAAGTCAAAAAAACAAACTAGAAATTGCCCACCCGTTCGGATATCGGGGGTCAATTTTGGGGTCTTGGCTCATGGACTACAACATGAACAGAACTGAATAGAGTAGAGTAGAGTAGAGAAGAGCAGAGTGTGTGTGTGTGTGTGTGTGTGTGTGTTACCTGGCAGTTGAGGCAGACTCCTCCTCCTCGGTGGTGTCCGTGGACGTCGACACTTCCTCTGTTCTGGTCGACCTCCGGGTCGTAGTAACAGTCGAACGAGTGGCGGTGACAGTTACACGCTGAAACACACACACACACACACACACACACACACACACACACACACACGATACAGTACAGTTAGGATCTGACACACACACACACACTACTTCAAATATAACAAAATTAAAGAAATAATAAAACACTTTTATTAGATCCATAAATGAGTCACATGTGGCGACATGTGAAACAAAGACAAGTGGCACACACACACACACACACACACACACACACACTGCATGCTGAAACAACAGAGTAACCGCCCACCTGGGGGGTAAAAACTGTTGCCACCCAGGAGAGGAGAGGGAGAGAGGAAAGAGGAGAGAGAGAGAGAGAGAAATGAGAGAGAGAGAAAGAGAGAGAGAGGGAGAGAGAGAGAGCGGTGTCGAGGGGGACAAGATGGAGAAGAAACCGCAAAAAAAGAGAGCGAGACGAGTGTAAATCCACAAAGGACTGAGCGTCTGAACTCCTCACTTAAAGCAGAAAAATGAGCGAAATACGAGGAGGAAGACAGAGGGAGTGGCCGACAAGGAGGAGAAGAAGGAGAAGAGGAAGGAAAAGAAGGAGGAGGAGGAGAAGAATAAGATGCTGGCAAAAGACAAGATGGAGACGAGTGAAAAGAAGAAGAAGTAGAAGAAGAAGGAGAAGAAGGAAAAGAAGACGAAGAAGAATAAGATGACAAAAACGAGCAGGAAAAGAAGGAACAGAAAAAGAAGAAAAAGAAAGAAAGAAACCGATCACATTCAGAAAAGCATCAGCCGCAGAGGAACTGATTTATTTAAATGACTTTGTATTAACAACATTAAATATTTCACCTTTGATCCAACTCACAGAAAAACAGGAACAGGTGTGAAAGTGAGACGAGGCAGAAGTGAGAGCCACACAGATTCAACCACAAGATTACCTTTTTTTTTTTTTTTTTTTTTTTTAATCGCTGCAATTTTGCGTAATGTGCCTTTAAGTAAACCCAAGTGAAGCATTCAGTTTCAAAACCCTGCCAGCCGAGGAGCTCAGTTACCCGACATCGTCTGAAAATGACCGTAATTTGTCAGGATTATATGCCACAACCAGTATCGCTCTCCTCGACTGTTGTTCTTCTTCTTCGGTGGTAAAACGATCTGACGGTCGCGGCTCTCTGAAGTGCCTCCAAACTGAAACCCGGTTCCTCTCCCAGGTGTTCCCATATCACCACCATCATCATCATCATCGTACAGCTCAGATCATATTTACGATGTTTCAAAACAAATAATAAAAGATGACAAGACAAGAGCTTTAATTAACGCAAAACACAGGCGCTGCAAAGAGGGGCTTTGATGAAGACAGGTGTCACATGGTTTGAAGTTTGGATAGTAGAGGGATTTTTTTTTGAAGTATCAAAGTCAGTGATCAAACGCATCACTCGATCAAACGCTTTTGAAAAAAAAAAAAAAAAAAAAAACAACTGCAAAGGTTTTTAAATCCAAAATCCAACATGTCTGTTTGGAGGAAAGACTCGCTCTCTTGAAATTCACAACGCACAAAATATTAAAAAATACAGATACAGTGGCCCCTAATTGATTGGGGGGAGATACGTTCTAAAAATAACCCGCAATAGGCGAAATCCGCGAAGTAGTCAGCTTTATTTTTTACAATTATTCTAGATGTTTTAAGGCTGTAAAACCCCCTCACTACACACTTTATACACTTTTCTCAGACAGGCATTAACATTCACACTCTCAAAGTTCAAACCTTCCTAGAAAAATAAGTCCAGTAAAAAAAAAAAAAAAAAAAAGCATGCAAAATTGCACTAAAAAAAATCTGCGAAACTGCGTTATAGCGAGGGACAACTGTAATCCAGTCCCAAATTAAATTTATTTTTACACTAAAATCTCATTTTTGTCAAACTTTCTGGCCTTAACTCTCACGTAATCTCAATTTACAGATAGATAGATAGATAGATATACTTTATTGATCCCAAACTGGGAAAATCTTGTGTTACAGCAGCGTTAATAGAATAGAAACATAAAATTAAATTAAATTAAATAGAATAAAATAAATGCAGAAATATATACAATAAATATATACAATAAAGACTATAGTAAAAAAAAATATAAACATGCATCGATATGAGATATGAAATATATGGTTTTATGCTGTAAAGTTCGGTGTGTGATGGAGCGTCTGGTTTCTCTCTGTTTCCACACACAGCAGCATCTGTGTGTGTGTGTGTGTGTGTGTGTGTGTGTGTGTGTGGAAACACAGCTGAGAGGGTGACCTGCAGAGGAAGAGAGGAGGAGGAGAAGGAGGAGAAGAAGCAGAAGGAAAATAGGGAGAAGCAAAAGAAGAATAAGATTAACACAAAACGAGAAGAGGGAGATGCAGATGGAGAGGGACGAGGAGAAGGAGGAAAAGAAGGAAGAGAAGAAGGAGAAGAAGGAAAAGAAGAAGAGATGACAAAAACAAGAAGAAACAAGAAAAAGAAGAAGAAGAACCAGAAGCAGAAGAAGAAGGAGGAGGAGGAGGAGGAATGAAAGAAGGAGAAAAATGAGAAGAATGAAAAGAAGGAGAATAAAACAACGACAAAAAATAAGAGGAAGGAGAAAGGGAAGAAGAAGAAGGAGAAGACGACAAAAAACAAGGAATAAAAGAAGTAGAAGAAGAAGAAGACAAAAACAAAAAGACAAGAAGAAGACGATGCTGATGGTGACAGTGACGATGAAAGAGAAGAAGAAGAAGAAGAAGAAGAAGAAGAAGGAGTTAGAAGCGGAGGTGTGTGAGCGCCGCAGGGGGCGGAGCCTCAGCGCAGCGTCACTTTATCACCTCGGAGACGCCTGGAGTGAAGTGGACGAGGTGCATTCTGGGAAACGTGGAGATTAGATTATCTGGGAAGAAACAAACAGACGTCCGACATCCCAACACACACACACACACACACACACACACACATGCACCTGGCAGTCACCGGAAACAGAACTGAAACCATGTGCACGGGTGGATCACACACACACACACACACACACACACACACACACACACGGTGGTTTGTCCATTCACACAGAGAAACACTCTGATAGCTTTATGTCCTTATCAGCCCCTCAGCGCCTGGGAGGTGCCAGCTAAATAAACCAGCGCTCCTTATCCAGCTGCCTGATAGCACCGAGGCTTTTTCTCAGGCTGGACACACATGGGATTATTTTTTCCTTTCTAAAAAAAAAAAAAAAAAAAAAAAAAAAGCGGCTCAACGTCCCGGTGCAGGAGGTTAGACGAGCGATACGCCAACAAGACCTCCTCAAGACCTCCTCAGTATCAGAAACCGTTTCAAAATCAATCATGAAGAGATAAAACGACGTGGCACAGAGGAAAAAAAAAGACAAAGGCAACAGTGCATCCTCATATGTGACCATGTCTGATTTTTTAAAAGACTCTTCACATCTGCACTACACTGCAAAAAGTCAAAATCTTACCAAGATTATTTGTCTTATTTCTAGTCAAAATATCTCATTACACTTAAAATAAGACATGATCAGCTCAGAAATAACTTGTTTTTAGACAATTTTCACCTGTTTCAAGTGAAAATTTACTTGAAACAAGTTAAAATTTACTTGAAACAAGAAACATATTCTGCCAATGGAACAAGCAAATTTTTACGTGTGACACAACTGAACAAGTAAAAATTTGCTTGTTCCATTGGCAGAATATGTTTCTTGTTTCAAGCTAATTTTAACTTGTTTCAAGTAAATTTTCACTTGAAACAAGTTAAAATTGTCTAAAAACAAGTTATTTCTGAGCTGATCATGCCTTATTTTAAGTGTAATGAGATATTCTGACTAAAAATAAGACATTTTGACTTGAAATAAGACAAATAATCTTGGTAAGATTTGACTTTTTGCAGGGTAGGATTTCAGCCGCATCTGACACCGACCAACAGAAACGTCTGGAAGCCACAGATTTACAGAATTACAACAAGAGTCATCAACGTCTGTTTTCTCCAAGCTTCTTCAAAACACGTCTCAGTCCCTGCAGGTGCTTTCAAGGTTTGACTGAGCTGAGGTTTCTCTCCAAATGCTGGTGCTCAGATGACTACAACTAGATTAACTGTTTCAGTCATTTATGAAGTAAAAAAAAAAAAAAAAGCCAAAACATTCCTGCTTCAGTCCTGCGTTGGGGTTTTTTTTAGCTGCTGGTCCTGCTGTTTTTTTTTTTTTGTTTTTTTTTACAGCGCATTGTGTTCTGCGTCCTGATTGGCTAAGGGACTGTAGACCATTGTCCAATCAATCTCCTCCGTGCCGTGTCTCCTGTACAGTACAGAATGCGTTCATTCTATAATCCTGGACTTATTTTACTACGAAGGTTTGAACTTTGAGAGTTTAAACGAGAGAGAAAAGTGAGAAAATGTTCATGCCTGTCTGAGAAAAGTGTATAAAGTGTGTAGTGAGGGGTTTTACAGCCTTAAAACATCTAGAATAATTGTAAAAAATAAAGCTGACAACTTCGCGGATATCGCCTATTGCAGGTTATTTTTAGAACGTAACTCCTGCGATAAACGAGGGACCGCTGTACTGAAGACGTCACTTTGGGCTCTGATCACTTTTGCAGAGTGTTTGTCATTATTTGTGACAATTTATATACTAAATAAATTGATTACCAACGGCTTTCTTTCCAATATCTTGTCATGATGGCTCAGGGTGTGACAAAGATCTCTGCTGAATGACGTAGGATTTACTTTTACTCAGATAAAAGTCTCAGGCGTTTATATCACATACCCGTGCATTTCATACTGGAGTTGGAGGGAAAAAAAATGCAAATTTACGTGGCGTTTTGCTCTTCCAATCAATTAGAAAACATCAAATCTGAGTCACACGTGAGGGAAAAATTAGACTGGCACTTTTATCTGGTTGAAATATACAAACGTAGCAGCGCTCAAAGTCACATTTCAGATGCAGGCCTGCAGCAGCTCACCGAGTCTCTCTCTGTTTTCTCTCCTATCACTCTGCCCTTTAGCGACCTTTGCGTCTTTGTGATATCCACGTTGTTCCTTGTTAAATATAACCGGGGCTTTGATAATGGCCGGCGCTTGCATGTAAATAGAACTGCAGCTTTGATAACAACAAATTCAGCCGGCCCGAGTTACCACGGTTACAGCTGACATCGAGAAACTGGGAAAAGACAGACCTCAGACTCTCAAATCAGCCTTCAGAAATCAGGACTAATGACTTACTGATGATATTATTTATATTCTTGAACAGACCGGTGTGTGCCTGTGTGTTCATGTGTGCAGATGTGTTCATGAATGCATGCATCAGGAATTATGAAGATTTAAAAAAAAGCAGGTAAAGTGTATATAAGGTGAGTTTTTGTGTCCGATATGGATATGCAGAATCTTCCCACCTGTAATGCTGTATTTCTGTGCTGATATTTATTAGGAATCGTGGCACAAATGCAGATGCAAAATCGGCCAAAGTAATGGGAGCAGTGTGTTCATACGAATAAAATCCCAAAATAAAAATCACACTGGGCTTTGCAAAACATGAGATTTACTCTTTAGCAAATGATGAACGACACTTTACGCATTTTTATCACAGTTATTATCATTTTCAGATGTTTTTGCCAAACAATTTGTTGTGTTTTTCTGGTTAGAATCACCTGTGCTTTACTTTTACTGAATTGAAATGTTTCCAGAAATTAATATATAATATATAATATATAATAAAAATATACTACATAATCATATGCCTCATGAGGGCCTCAGTCTGTACAGTAGAGGCCTGCAGCAGCGTGACGGCCCATGTGACCCGTCAGCTTCATTCAATTAGTTGAATTAGCTCTGTTTAACCAACATATGGAAGAGAGCGCATTACTGGGAGACGTGTGTGTGTGTGTGTGTGTGTGTGTGTGTGTGTGTGTGTGTGTGTGCAGGTATTACATAGCATTACAAGTGTGTGCTTGGCATGAGCCTGTACTCACGTTCACACTCGTTAGCGCTGTAGGTCGTGGCCGGTTTCCACGGTAACTGGTTGTAGCCGG
Source organism: Myripristis murdjan (assembly GCF_902150065.1). Taxonomy (NCBI): domain Eukaryota; kingdom Metazoa; phylum Chordata; class Actinopteri; order Holocentriformes; family Holocentridae; genus Myripristis; species Myripristis murdjan. Next base: position 4,764,386 of record NC_043986.1, read on the forward strand.
GGCAACACTGGTCACATGACACGCCGCAGGTGTTGTGCTGGCAGTCGCACTGTAACCTGTAAACAACAACAACAACAACAAAAACAACAACATGAGTAAACAAAGATAAACAAATAAGTCCTGTGATGGGATGCGAGAAAAGTTTGGACTGGAACTTTGATTTTCGCTTCTAGACTTTGACACGGCGATACGGACGTGCACGCACACACACACACACACACAGACACACACACTGAGCCACGAGCGTCACTAAAGGCGGAGATATGTCACGGCGTGTCCCGATCTCAGCCGATTGTGTTTTGGCTAAAACATCATTTGAACTTTTCTGTGAAGTTCACATTCCTCTGCCTCTTAACCTGCTGCTGCCACTTCAAAGAGAGACACGGAGAAAGAACGAGGGGGAAAGGGGAGAAAAGAGAAGGAAAAAAGAAGGAGAAAAGGGACCCCACAACAATGCAAGAGTTAATCTTTCTCCTCCATCGACAAAAGGCTGACTGCTTCACCCCGGCTTTTAATCCGATTAGGCCGTAAACCTGGAGCCTGCCGAGTGTGGCCAAAACACAGCAGGCAGGGAGAAGAGAAGCCCTGCTAACAGCACTCCTCGTAGCCAACCTGGCACTCACACACACACACACACACACACACACGCACACACACACACACAGGACTCACAGCGCTGGAGTCACAGGGCGGGCAAGGCAAAAACAAATCCAGCTAAAGTCACATTACTCAGCTTCTCCCTGCGATCAGACTGAAGAGATTTCTCTTTCTGTTTCATCTGTTTTGGACAAACTCTGGAACCTGATATTCATCAAGGAAATTATTCAAAAACTGATGATTCCTCTCACAAAAACAAAAACACTGTGCGAGCCAAATCATGACTTTAACAGTGACCTGCAGCGGGTCAGTCGTAGCTTCCATATTATGAGCAGATATTTTTTTTCAACTGGTCATTTTGGAACAATTTTCATGAAAGTTTTGTGATCATGAACGAGTCTTGGTGTTCACCTTTGGTTTAGCAGAGCTATAAAATCAATTCAAAATATTTGGCAAATTCGGTTTAAGAGCTGTTTCATTTTTTTGAAGCAATTCAGTTCAGTTTGAGTCAGGGAATCACAATTCAAGAACACGATTCAATTTAGCCAAAATGTTGTTTCTATTAAACGTGTACAGTGAAACAGGTTGCATAACAGAATTTATTTATTTGTTTATTTATTTTTTTTTTAATTATACAAAAAGCTTTTCATTCACAGTATTCTGTTCACCACAACAATGTGTTTTAGAGAATTAGGAATGATTCAAATCAAACCTTTTCATAATGATTCAGACGGAAATCAGAGAGATTCACTCATTCATTCATTTTCTTTTTCTTTTTTTTTCTTTCTTTTTTTTACCAAATCAGTGTAACTGAATGGATCAACAGAGTCTGTCTGTCTTTTCCTCTTGTTTAGGCTTTAGAAATAAAGTTAGCAGATTTCAACACATCAGAAATTACATTTTTTCTCATCTGACCGTCTGAATATTTCAGGGTTTTGTCGAGTACACTGCAAAAAGTCAAATCTTACCAAGATTATTTGTCTTATTTCAAGTCAGAAATGTCTTATTACTAGTCAAAATATCTCATTACACTTAAAATAAGACATGATCAGCTCAGAAATAACTTGTCTTTAGACAATTTTCACCTGTTTCAAGTGAAAATTTACTTGAAACAAAAGAAAATTAGCTTGAAACAAGAAACATATTGTGCCAATGGAACAAGCAAATTTTTACTTGTTCACTTATGTCACAAGTAAAAATTTGCTTGTTCCATTGGCAGAAAAAGAGAGTTGGATTTTTTTTTTTACAGTATTGTATTCAAAACTTGTGGGCAGTCAGTGCAGTGAGTTTCAGAGAGTGTGCTGGTCCATTCATCCCGTGTGGGAGGTGTGTGACGTGGCGCCCTGGCCCGGCCTGATAACGCGCCCCTGTATTGTATTTCAGCAGAAGTGCCTGATTGTGTTTCCAGTTTTCACCTTCATTATCAGATCCACTCATTCATCCAGTCGCTCTCTCTGCTTCTCCACGCTTTGTTTTCCTGACCTTTTCTCTTTCTTAATTTAGTGTGCACTTACCCTACACTGTGTGTGTGTGTGTGTGTGTGTGTGTGTGTGTGCTTTATAATGAAGACAGGAAATACTGGCAAACACAATGGGGTATAAAAATGATTCAGACTCAGTGCAGTGACACACTTTCTCACGAACACGTTAACACACTAATGCTTTCACACAATGACCCTCACACACTTTCTCTAACTCACTCTTGCTCTCTCTCTCTCTCTCTCACACACACACACACTCTCTCTCTCTCTCTCTCACTTACTCGGTCATGCATGGCCTAACTCTCTCGCCCCCTCCCCTCTCTTTTACTCTCTCGTTCTCCATGCCTCCCTCCTTTCCCCTCTCTTGCTATCAGGTTCGTTCAAGCCTTTTAGGAAATGACTTTCAATGGAGGGTTTCCACCCAAATTCACTACTTCCTGATTTAAAACACGAGCTGGGGACTGGGAGGTTCCTGAGCCGAGCAGATAACCCCCGTCCACGACTCAAAGGGGATTTCTACTGAATCTCACTTTTCAAAAGTGCTTTGTGGCTACAGTATAAGCACATTAATGTTTATTTGAATTTGACAAATCACCAAGCCAATCAGTGAATACTGTTTCTGAATATGGCTTGTACAAACATAAATAAAACCGAACGCTCTGACTCTTAAACATTATAATGTGCTTGCTTTTTTGACACTATGTGATGCTTTACTACTGTATGAGATACAACATGATATGATGTGATACCATACCATACTGTACCATACCATATGATACACTGCAGTACGGTACAAAGCAATACAGTATGATACTACACGATATGTTGTAATTATTGTAATGAAGGCATTGTTTTAGTTATTTTATATTGGTGTTTGTTTTCTGCAATATAACACAATAGAATCTGTTCCAGATGATCTGATACTATGCAGCACGATGCGATATGATATGATATGACCTGATATGACATGATACAATATTAATCAATACGATATGACACGACACAAAATGATATGATACGATCCAACATGATACGATACGATACGATACGATACGATACGATACGATATCGTGATGATACGATATCGTGATGATACAATATGGCATGATACAATACAATCTGATACAGCCCGATCTGATCCGATACAGCATGATAGAACGAGATAAGATATGATACAATCCAACATGATACAATATGGCATGATATAGTATAATATGATACGAAACGATACAATATGATACAGCCTGATCTGATCTGATCCCATATGATACAACACGATACGATCCAATCCAGCACAATCCGATCCGATCCAATACAATCTGATCTGATACAATACAACGAGATAAGATATGATACTGTCTAACATGATACGATACGGCATGATACAATAAAATCTGATACGATACAATACGATACAATATGATACAACACAATCAAAATCAATACAATATGATTCAAGCTGATTCGATACAATATGATACAGTGTAACACGCTATAGCACAATACACGATATGACGCAATAAAGTGCATAAGACACCTTATTATGCAATCCAGTATGTGGTGTAAAACAACTTGGTATGATAAGACACAATATCATGTGATATCATGATATCATGTAATTAATAGGTTACCAATACTTTTGGTCAAATTTCTCATCCCCACCACCTCAAAAAGCTGAGCCACGGCCTCTAAGACACACACCGCCGGGTTTCCCTGACACTGAAGCTGCAGGCTGAACCTCTGAGTCATCTGCTGCCTTCAAACACAGATCTAGAGTTACCAGACCTGCTATCATCTATCCAACACCTGCTTGGCATAACAGTGTCAAACAACGTCCACAGCTGATGTGAGCCCTTGGATTAAACATTCCCCGCTCTGCATTCCTTTCAGCGTTAACACAAATCTGACTTAAAAGCTTGATGAGGTGAGGAAGGGATTTATCTAAACTCCACCTCCGGTGTTCTCATCAATCCAGCACCTGGCTGGCTGAAACATGATGTAAGTCCCGGCACAGGCTTAAATATTCTCTATTATAAACTCCGGCTCTGACTCAAAGCACAGAATTCCTCAGCCTTTATTTATCCAGTGAAGGTTTGATGATCTTATATGCCCTTTTTCCAGCAACACCTGTTTCACAGCGTAAAACCCCGCAGCGATCCAACCCCCCGCTCGATTTCACCATTAATTCTGTTTTAAATAACCGTACTCCTCCCAAAAGACAATTTTATCTCCTCTGGCTTATCACCACTATGGCTGTTTAAATGCCAAGTTATGAAGCAGAGCTAACATTCAGGACGGCTGTTTTAACTGTCTGACAAGACAAAAAAAAAAAAATCTTAAACTTTCTTTTATTTATTACATAACCTGATGAGTCACAAGTTATCTTGTTTCTTCATCACCTGCAGCTCACTCCATCCTTTAGGAATGTCAGATAGCTGCAGCTTTTGGAGTGAAAGTCAAATCTATCCAAATCAAATGTTGAAGCTGACCTTTAGCACCGGGTCAGCTCTCAGTGTGGTATGTATGGATTGCAGCTGATTGAGATGATTATCAGGGGGGAAGACATGTTGAAAAGTCAGTGTCTTGTTAACAACCTCCCTATCCAATGGAGAAATGGCGTGCAAATACTGAGCAAATATACAGTATATCAACTGGGCCAAAAAAAGTAATACCTCAAATAACAGCTACAGAGTCTGTATAAGTCAATTACCTCAAATTAAATCGTTAATTTAAGCATTAAGGATAGTTTTTGTCCTTTAATGATGGGGTGTGAGCGATATGAGGACACAGGTACACCCACATTATTGACCACCCAGTCGGATGTGTTGGAGCTTTCAGACACATGATTGAGGAATACCATGATACAAGATTCCTAGCAGTAAATACCGGCTTGATGTTGATATCAGCACCGTTCACAGGTCGGAGGATGGTGCTTTCAGTAAATATCATCTTGCTTTCCAGAAACAGCTCCCCTCTCTGCCGCTTAATAACTCCCTCAGCTCCCCTCCTACACTGTAAATCAGCCGTGGAATTCACCTTAATGGAATTTAATTACTTAACACGTCTACACATGAAGGAATGATAAATAGAAGGGTAAACATACATAAAATTAATTAATTGATCCCTGAAGGGAAATTGGATCGGCTGCATTTCCTCATATTTTCTAGAGAGGAAAAAGGAAAATAAGATATGTATAAATATGTGCATTAGAAATTTGTAAAAAAAAAAAAAAGTGTGCATTAATAATATAATCCTACAATATTATCACAACAACATACTCTCAGCGTCCGCGTTTCCCTCTTCCTTTTGCTTGTTTTTTGTCTTGTCTCTTTACTCTTTAGTCTTTCCTCCCTCCAAAGCGAGGTCAAAGGTGAGGCTCAGCTACAAAGCCGATTCGGTCTTGCTCAGCGGCACTTCAGCGGGGTCGGTGCGTGATAACCTGGGAACTTAAACCTGGGATTTCTGCTTGAGTGACCGTCTTCCTAAACCACTAGGCAACCCCGCTGCCCCGATACACATGAACACACGCATGTGCAGGCATGCATGCGTGGAAGTCCATGCACGATCATATAAAACCACAGGTTGAGACACACACACACACACACACATACACACACACATACACATATCGGCTGTACTAATGAGTAACCCAGATGCAGCCTCCCCTCTCGATGCCCTGATCCCGAACTGGAGGTGATGCATTCCAAAGTGAAACCAAATGGAGCTCGGCAGAACGAGCTACATGACGGAGCAGCCAGCTGGCACCAATATGACTCCACATCACATGACATGCACGAGGCTATGTTTAAAGAAAAAAAAATCCCTTTACATTTAAAGTACATTTGGTAAACTTTGTGACTCCTGATTGTGATTTTAAAACAGAAGTTATGTTTTTGTGCCACTTCGTTCACCAAGAGAGATTCTAAATCACGGTGGTGCCTCGTGGACGACAAAAAATGGGTTGTTGATCTACTTCTGCTGGGCAGTGGTGTAAAGTAATGAGGTAGAAGTACTTTGTTAGTGTACTTAAAGGAATACTCCAATGTTTTGGGCAAAATACCCTTTTTCCGACTTCCCCAGACTGAGACAAGATGTTCGATACCATTTCCACCTCTGTGTGTCCTGTGATTCGGTTCCTATGGGTAGCATTTTGTGTTAGCTTAGCATAAAGACTTGAAGTCTATGGGAGTCATTAGCCTGGCTCAAAGTGAAAATAAACCTTACTGCAACTCTGAAGCTGTCTTATTTACACAGTGAATCATGTGTGCTTGAAAGCCACATCTTGGATTTGGAAATGAACTTCGCCTAGAAAGATTCTTCTTTGTTTTTGTTTTGTTATTTAATTCCGAGAAATGTATTTCAAATCCACATGATATATCATTATAATTTGATTACTTTTTGCACCACTGTGGTTGGGTTAAGACAAGCAACATGCCTCAATGTGTCTGGGTGCCACGGTGAGACCTAATATCCTCCATTTAGTTCCTGAAATTCAGCGGCGAGAAATAAATCTTTAACAGGACTGGATTGGAAATTAACAAGAGCTGTGGTTAATTACTTAGCTGGGAGACTGAATTTCTGCTCTGTTACCACGACCTGACCACAGCCCTTACGTCTCTCTGGATATGATAATACACAGTTACGCTCTGACACTAATCCCTCCACTATCTTATATCATATAGGATTTTATTTCTTCATTTTCTGCTAAGCTGTAAGTGAAATAAGTTCGGTGTGCAGTCTTAACCGAGGCAGCGGGTCCCACCTCTTACAGATCCTTATAGGATTTTACAGAACATACACAATCGGCTCTGTATATCATAATGGACTGAAGCCAGGTCTGCAGGCGTTAACCCGTATCTTCAGTATCTTCAGGCCTGCTGTACATTCTGTTCCTGCTTCTCATCTTGCAAAATTTCCAGTTACATTGTCTGTTTAGGTTCCATGTTATTAACTTGACACTTATCGTACAAAGGTGCATGTACAGGAAGGAGGGTGAAAAAAAAAGCCTCATGTAATGCACGCATACAAGTGTGTATAAAATACACATTATAAGATTAAAAAGGATTTCCACATTATTCTCAAGGAATGGATTTAAATTATGATATATATCCAAACCCTGTAATCAAAGAAAATTACGTATATCACACCAATTAAAGCGATACAGGAATTAGCTCAACTTAGAAGGTATATTTAAGGTTATTTGCACTCTCTGAAAGGGTTACTTATCATCACAGTCTGTTTAGAGACATTCTCTGTTAAAGTCTCATTCATTTTCACGGCTGTATAAACACTATCTGCAGTATAAACAGTAAAAAGAATATATGTGTCCTCAGGCACAAAATGCCTGGCTTTGCACTTACAGTGCCAGACACATATTAACGTACACAAATGAAAGATGAAATCACGTGCAACTGCAGACATTAGATATGCCTCAGTATTTTGCATTTGGTTGAAGTATAGGCCTACCTGTGTGTGTCTCCGGAAAACTATTTGAAAGACACTGTTTGATCAGTTTACCACTTTCCTGTACTCTGTCTTCTTTTGGGTGACCAAGGATATGAAAACACAGATTAGACACACATACGGGCTGAAACCACCCACTGATACTGACAGACACCGAGCACAGACGAGGTTAAGTGCTCTCCTTGTTCTTACAGCACCGGAGTGAAAGACAAACACGTCAAATTTCAACAGATTTCTGCTTTAGTTTAAACAACCGGCTCAAAGTGTGTGAGCTCTGCTCTGGTCTGTATATACACAAGATGGAGAAGTGTCTGCAGGTTTGGAGGCCCATCATAGTTTCCACACTCAGCAGCTCTCAAACAATCATCTCCCAGGTTGAAGAATAAATAGAACTGGGTAATTAGCATGAGGTGCGATAGCCACTATGGTTTAACAGATGAATCAAAGTGAAAATCAAACTCCCTCAGCAGGAAATACAAGTGCCACTCACACTGTTTGATTGACAGGTGGTGTCTAGGAAGTGCCTTGCTATGTAGGCTAACACCACAGCAACAAGCTCCTATGAAGACATTGTCAAAAAAAAAAAAAAAAAAAAAAAAAAAAAAAAGAATGGAAATCTTCCATCTTTTTTCTCTTTTTTCATATATATATATATATATATATATATATATATATATATACATATAAACCATAAAACCATAATTTCAAATTGGAGTGTTAGCTCTGCAAACATTACGTGGAGGCAGAGCTGCTGTGATGGCAGAAATGGGCGGAGCCAAAAGCATAAGGTTTTTTTGACAGTGAACCAGGTAGGGTGACGTGCATGGTGTTATTCGATATGCCGATGACTACACTCTTTACATTACTGTTAGTGCAATGAAAGCTTCGCACCACTCCCAAAAGAAATCCACCAGTCAAATATTAATGTGCGAACTCGGCAGCATCAACACACAAAATAGAAAACGTTACGCCTCATAACGTTTTATATTTATAACACAAGATACCTGCTGGGTCCGGATTGGCTTGCTCTTCGGTCGGGGTGCAGACTAAGGTTGGGACATTCAGAAAGAAATATTAGCTTCCTCCTCTCTTACGTTTGTTTTTGTTTTGTTTTCCCCCACTGGACTTAGCCAGAAAATAATGTGGGTCTTTGGCTGCGCCCACTGGGCTTTGACTCAACCTGTGACGTTGTTTCTGCCTGCAATCTGCTTTCCAAACACTGTACTACAACATTACTTCGAAGCCTTGGTGACTGAGTGCTTTAAAACGCCGTGTCAGGAGCTTCCTGACTCTCAGATTTAGAGAAAGAGCAGCAGGCTTCAAGCGTCTGTGCTGCGGCTAAATATTCAGAAACATCTCGGTGTGTGTTCCGCCTGAGGCAAAAGCAGGCCCGGTGTCAAGACATTATTGAGATAGAATCACTACATCCATTTCTGTCCAAGCCGCAGGCTCATGTATAAACATAAGGCATTACTGTGGAATTCACCCCGTAAAAAAGATCTTAATCCCTGTGATCCATCACCACATACTGTCATATCTGTAACTGTACACCCGTCCTAAAATGATGACTTTGCAAATGTGTCCTTTCTCGTTCTTTCTTTCTAAAAATCCCTACTAACGCTATCATTTGGTTCCGCCTTCATCTTCTCTTTCGCTTCCTCCTCTCCCTCTGTCATCCATCTTTACACCCTTCGTTAAAAGTTCAGTGACATCACTTTCTTCTCTTCCTCTCTGCATTCTCCAGCCTCCTTGCATTCTTCTCTTTCTCATCTTTCCTTGCACGGGTCACTGACGTGGATACAACTCATCTGGTTTTCTTTCCTCTCGTCATTTTTCAGTCTGCTGTCGTGCCTTGCCTCTTTAGCATCTGCCCATCTTTCCATCTATTCTTCCCTGACATCCCAACCATGTCATCCCATTTTTCATCCACACTCCACTGATACTGTCGATGCGGGAATCTCCTGCAAAACAACCATTCTCCATCTAACCTTTCCTCCTGTCCATTCATCAACTATCTCTCTTTCTCTGCCAGTGTCTTCTCTCAGACGTAGATACATGTGTACAGAGCATATGCACCTGTTTTCCAGACAAACTGAATATCCAGTGAACCACCATGCAAAAGAAAAATGTGCTTTAGCATTGGCACAAACTTGTAATGCATATTCAAGGCCGTCTCAAAACACTGAATTCAATACTGAAATTTATAAACCAAATGTTCCACAAGCTGAAATCCAATCTCACGGTTATCTCAAGGAATAAACCTGCAGATAAGATGAGTTAGAAGAAGAAAAAGAAGAAGAAGAAGAAGGATTTGACCGGGCGGAGCATGAGTTATCTGACTCTTGGCTCTGGACTGCAGCAGTCAGAGTAAAACAGCTGGAAATCTGACAAATGTCCTGAGCTGGATCCAGGTCCACCAAAACTGGCAGACAGAACTTGTTCCAGGAACAAAATGTGGATTGCATTGTGGCAAACGTTACAGGAAAGCTTGTCTGAATCAAGTTTGGTGACACATTGACTGTCGTTATCAACGTGGTATCAGTATTTCAGAGAGAATTAAATACTAAAGTGAGAAGTTTGGGATTGTAACACCACAATTATGGAGTATTCTTTCTTTGACATTTAAGGAAGAGCTTCCTAACTCCTTTCTTTTCCCATCAAGGACTCCCATATAGACACACACCACAGACTACACACCCCCATCTGAGAAGACTTCTGATCTGACCCGGGACAATCCTGCAGCATCGATGGATCAATAATAAAATCAAGATCAGATAAGAGTCGTGCTTTTACAGTATACTCTGTCTTAGGTCAGACCGTGGAAACTGAATGGATAGAGCCGGCGCGGGCCTTTGGTTCACGGCAAATCAGAGTATTTCAGGGTGGTTCCTGTTGTCATGGCAACAGCTGTGAACGTTCAACTGACATCGGCATCAGCAGGAGAGTTTGTTTACATCGGCAGAACTGACGCACGGCTAATGGAAACATGTTCACAAACAAACAGTTATGAAAATAACCTTGTGGCTCTTGATATTAATTTAAAAAAAAACAAACAAAAACGTTGGTTTGCCAGAAGATTATTCGATAACTTTATTAACAACAACGCAGTTCATTAGAATTAACTAAGCTCACATCTAATTAGCTGATATTAGCCTGTGATGTGTTACAAATTCGCATCCAATCATTTTGAAATAACACGATTTTAATTAATTTGGTGCGTTGACTTTAACTTCCCCCTTCGTTGTTGCTGTAAAGTTGGTTTTGTACAAGTATTCATTATACCCGTTCAGTTTCTGTGGTTCAAGTAATAAAGGAGTAATAGAGGAACAGTGGCTATAATAACAGTTGGATTCGTCTGTTCCCCATTCTGCTGGTGGGCCCTGATTCTCCCCTTCAGGACCCCCGGTGGTGCCGAGACCGCAGTTTGAGAACCAGTGGTTTAGAGTAAAGCAGCTGTTCGTCTGGATGTTTGACAGAGTCTGGCCTCCTGCGTCTCTCTGTGTGTGTACGCTGAGCAAATCCACCCATCAGTCACATTACAGCCCAAATCCCCCGGAGGATGTCGGGGTCACAGTGTGAAGACTTCCCCTCCAGCAGTTTACTCCCCTCGACAACACATCCTGCTATCTTACAGTACACACACACACACACACACACACACACCGCTCTCCCTCCCAAATCCCTCCTGAGTCTCTCCTTTCCTCCCAAATTCCCAAATCACTGATGCACAATAATGTGGAATGAGCTACATCACCGGGTTTACCAGGAAGAGTCTCCAGATACCTTCAGCAGGTCTGTGTGTGTGTGTGTGTGTGTGTGTGTGTGTGTGTGTGTGTGTGTGTGTGTGGCTCACAGAGCTACCTGCAGGCTACAGTGTGTGCGGAGGATTTTACACTAAGCCATCATGACTCAAAAATCTGCAATGGCTCTACTGACTACACACACACACACACACACACACACACACATGCAAAAACAAACATTTATTATCTGTCTCTCTCTTTATCCCTCTCTCTCTCTCTCTCTCTCACACACACACACACACACACATATTTAATATTAAGTATAAAAACACACTTATGCACTCATTCTTGCACGAATTCATACACACAAACAGAAACACACACACACACACACACACACACAGGTGCTGACAGATACACCGACACACACACTTATCATTAAATTAATCACACAGAGTCGCCCACTTCCACTACTGAATCAGAAGCCTACACTTATCCAAGGCAATCAAATAGCCTCGAGACCGGAAAATTACACCACACACACACACACACACACACACACACACACACACACACACACACACTCATAGACATAAACAGAATACGGTATATCCGCAGTAAAACAAGCTCTGTCTTGTCGCACTGCCTCAACAATAAAGGAAGGACAGGAGGTTTATTTGGATGGAAGTTGTAATCAGAAAATCTGTCTCTCTCTCTCTCTCTCTCTTCCTCCGTCTCTTCTCTCTGTCTGTCTCTCCAGCTGCCTGTCGCCCATCGCTGTGTGTTTACACTAATAAAAAAAAAAAAAAGATTTCTTTCCCCTCCATCCTTTGCATCCACTCCTTTTCCCTCCGAGAGCTAAAATGTTTTTCTGTGTGATTCTCCCTGCTGCGGTGCGTCTGCACGGCACGGCCCAAGAAATCACCTGTCAATCAAACTGTGTGGGCGGGGCTTGGGTTGTCTTTTGCAGCAAATTCTCCTCATACAACTTGATTTGACTCCGGTTTTCTTGTATAGTTGAGTCAAGTGGCGGTGTTGCATCTTTGTCGCCGGTTTTTGTTTTGGGATTCGTTATCATTATTCTGACAGACTGAGGGAACTACTTTATTTGTTATGCTTAAAAAAAAAACCACGCAGTACTGAGATGAACTGCTGCGTAGTGATACAGAGACAAAGTAGTTCCACCATTTTGGCGAGCAATAGGGCTGGAAAAGAGTGGTGATGATGAATCCCAAGTAAAAGTGTGTTACTGTGCATCCTTTGAAACTTTTTTTTTTTTTTTTTTCAGCTTTGGCTCATCGCTCAGAATCGCGTTGTTTTCTGGGCCAGATCCGAAGAACACGTCCTAGTGAAGCGCTCCCGTTCTCGCAACAGGGCAAAGTTAGAGGATCTATCACTCACGTACACTGCAAAAACGCAAAATCTTACCAAGATTATTTGTCTTATTTCAAGTCAAAAATGTCTTATTTCTAGTCAAAATATCTCATTACATTTAAAATAAGACATGATCACCTCAGAAGTAACTTGTTTTTAGACAATTTACACTTGAAACAAGTGAAAATTTGCTTGATTCATTGGCAAAATTTGCCAGTGGAAAAAGTGAAAATTCACTTGAAATAAGTGAAAATTAGCTAGAAACAAAAAACAAATTTTGCCAATGAAACAAGCAAATTTTCACTTGAAACAAGAGACAGTTGTCTAAAAACAAGTTACTTCTGAGGTGATCATGTCTTATTTTAAGTGTAATGAGATATTTTGACTAGGAATAAGACTTATAAGGGTCAAATACCACTAAATGTGCAAGAACCCAAACCTGCTGCTGACGGCGGTTGTGTTACACCGAAAACCTTTAATTGGGTTTTTTTTTTTTTGGTTATAGAGGCTTTAATTTAAATGATATTGATGCAGATTATTCCTTTAAATCCTTTGTTCTTTTATTCTTTTTTTGTCTCTGTAACATCAGCTCGTAATCTCCTCTCTCGCCCTTTGTTTCCTCAGCAGCGTGTGTGTGTGTGTGTGTGTGTTCGATATGTGTTGCAACAAATCTCCGTGTGCAGGCTCCCAGGCACGCCGGCCGCATGAAGACAGACGGCGGCGCTGGCACCGACGGAAACCACAGGAGAATCATTAAAAGCCTAAAGGTCGAGATGAGAGGAGCGCGGCTGTAACGTAACCGGGTGATCGCTCGGGGATATGTGTTTCGTAACGTCTTTGTGCCACTGCAGAAGCATAAATCTTTCACGCTAACACACGTGCACACACACACACACATGCACACACCAGTTTAAACATACTCTGCATTAATCCAGTCAAAACAATGTCGCTGCGGCACTTTGCAGCTTTGTGAGTCATGAAAGCGCCGTCTGATCCCCTATGTGTGTGGCTGCTGGTCTGTGTGTGTGTGTGTGTGTCTTACTTGAATGGATCATTGGGGTCCTTGGCGTTGCAGGCCTCAGCATGTCCGTTACACACACAGCGTCCTCCAATGCTGATGTCTTTGATACTGTAGTAGTACTGCAGGAAAACAATTTACATACCGCGTAAATGAACGTCAGCGGTAAAAAAACACACATTTACATCCTCTAAATGTCCTCACATAGATAATCCATGGAGAACAAGGCCTGATTTACATGTCTTCTATGCATTTTGTCATATATATGAATGCAAAGCCTAGTTTAAGATCAAGTAGTAAACAGTAGTGGTGGACGAGTGGTCCAAAAATCCTCTAGAGTGAAAATATCACACCTATAATGGTAAAATACTCCAGTAAAAGTCATGCATTTACAATGTTACTCAATTAAAGGTATATATTGTATTATTAGTACATTTTTATTTTAACATTTTGTATTTTAACATTTTAACTCTAACTGCTCCATATCCCGTTAGGTAGTTTGCGCTCTCACAATGCAGCATATTTAATGTTTTGCAGGAAAAAGCTTCTTCTGCAACGTAACTAGTAACTCCAGCCGTCACATAAATGTAGAGCAGGAAAATGTTCCAGCACCACAAAACTGGAGTAAAATACATAAGTAAATATCCTTTTTTTTTTTTTTTTTTGGTCTTTCTTAAAGTTACTTTCCACCTCTAGGAAACAGCCAATCTTATATAGGAATCAGAATATTTAAATAATGAATAACCAGCTTGTACATACATTAATAATACATAAATAGTTTTATTTTTGTCATACACTACTGGGAATGTAAAGTAAAACACAGACATCTACTATACTTTCACTTTCAAAACTCATGTAGTTTCATTTTAGATATTTAGACGTCCTTTAAAGGGCTAATCAGCATAACTTTGCTCAACGGAAATATGAAGAATATTGTTTTCTTTAATTTTGTAATTGTGTCCCATCGCCAGGCGAGCGGCACGTGTTGCTGTTTTTTTTTGGCGGAGGCTCACCCGGCGGGTGACGGTGGGGTCGCGCAGCGCCTTGCCCATCAGGTGGCCCAGCAGCGTGTTGGTCCTCAGGAAGCGAAGCCTGATGTTGGTGGCCTTGGTGAACTCCCTCAGCACGGGGGAGTAGGAGAAATTCATCGCCCCGGGACGGCCGTTCACCAGGGACACCACGATCTGAGAGGGGGGAGGAGGACAGAGAGGCATTATGGGAAAAATAACAGAAAAACCACAACCTACAAAGAGCTTGTGTAACAACAGCCATGGAAATGAAGCGATTCATTTCTCAGTTTTTATTTTGGTGCTGAATTGATTTCCAACACTGATGCAGACCAACATGATACCAAAATAAAATAATTTATTGATGTATTTACTGAATCAGGATGTTGGGGTGGGACATAAAGGCCATTTTAATTGGGCGGTGGGGTGGAGGGGCAGGTTTGCTCAAATGCACCTTTCAAAAACTGTTTTCCAAAAAGTAAATCTACACTTTTCCTGGGGAATTTAGACATATGAAGCTAGAAAACACACACTCACACACACTCACACACACTCTTACCTCTCCATTTTCCAGCGGCACTATGCGTGAGTACTCTGTCGTGCAGATGATGTCGTTGTCATGGCTGATTCTCTCAATGGTCCTCTGACCAAAACGCTCGATGCAGTCTCTCTTCGAGGCTAAACACACACACACACACACACACACACACACACACGCACAAAACATGAGAGAGAAAGGGGGAGAAAAGAGGAGAGTGTGTAATCAGCCACATCCCTTCATGCTGAGCCTCAGCAGTGTGAACCACCTTGTGGCATTTTAATGAAGCGTTTTGCCGCAGAGCTATGCGATAATTAGAGGACGGTCAGAGTGACACACAGGCAGGCCACAGCAGGTTGTGTGTGTGTGTGTGTGTGTGTGTGTGTGCGTGTGAGTGTGAGTGTGTGTGCGTGGGAGGGGGGATCTGTTATCACCACCCAACATCGCTTCACCTGAAAACACCTGAACTAAAGCTTTAGGGCACTGCACATTTCTCTCATTCTCTCACCTACACATATGTATGTCATCAGCACCCTCTAATCCTAATCCTAACCTAGTCCCAGCTCTAATCTGAACCTTAAACTCAAGTCCTAAAGCCTGAACTCTTCTTCTCCTCTTGAAGGAGTGAGGACTGTTGGTGTGACTGAAAAGCATAAACTCTCTGTCGTGTCCTGCCTCAGACTGACTGACACTCCATGCTGGAAGGATTTTTGTTTGTTTGTTTGTTTGTTTGTTTTCTTTTTGGAAATTAACATATCAAAAGCGCCCATTTCTATTGGCCGGCTGTGAGGAATGACGGGTCAGAGTTCACCGCGTGTGAGCTCTGCACAACAACGGCCAATCAGAAACTGTATTTAGGTATTTACTGTCACTTTAGTGGAAGTGAAGTGAGTGGAAATCAAATACTGATGATCAATGGCTGATTTAATAACAATAACAATAATAATCATCATCATCATAATTTAGAGATTAAGTACCAGGTTTAAGTATAAAAACAATAAACCACACTAAAAAACAAGGCTCTCCTATAAAGGTGTGTTTTAAGGAGGAACTTAAAATAGAGCTGATCAATACAGTATTGATCAGTTATATTTTAAGTAATACTGTGATACAGTAATACAGTAAGTAATACTGTCTGTGGGAAGCTGTTCACCTGAATTGATCATATAGGACATTTTGATCAGATTTCACAATTTTTTTTTTTTTTTTTTTATTATTATTATTACAGAGGAAGGTCAGATTTAATTAGGTTAAATTCTTTCACAGAATACTGCCTGTAAGCAATTAAAAAAAAAAACAAAAAACATCATTATAGACTCTTACAGACTTAATCCCATCAATCAGTGTGTTAAAGGGCAAGCTGCTGCGTGACACTGTGGGAAAAGGACACCTGAGATTGTTTCACAATAAAAGTCATAACAAATTCCTTGAATAGTTTCATCTTATCTCAGCTGTGGCCTTGACACAGTCGGGGAAAGAAAAAAAAAAAAAAACATGGAGGAGGGGGGGGGCTGTAATGTCGTGATTCTCAGGAGCCCAAACCACACCTTCAAGACGTGTGTGTGTGTGTGTGTGTGTGTGTGTGTGTGTGTGTGTGCATCGTGACCAGCTGCAGCAGGTCACCCTAAAGTCATCAAACTTTGCTCAGATTTACAGCTTTGAGGCCAGCACTCATTTACCTCATGCTGCTTTTTATGACGGGCCTTTTCCTTACACAAACACACACACACACACACACACACACACACACACACACACACACACACACACACTGTGATCACTGCTCTGGTCCTGCCCTCCCTCCTTTCTCTGTCGAAGCGAAGCCACTAAGACAGATTTATCTCACTTCACTGCCAGTCGGCCGCATTAACACACATTTCCTTCACGACAGTGAATCACATCAGCGTCTCCATCGCGAGTCCTCCCACTCATAATGTCATTCTGCTGACAGCATCCACTCATTTCATTAAAAAGCTAATAAACATGCCCGATATTTGCTAATAACGACGTGTCTTGTCATCACATTACGCCCGATGTCTTACACTTGGAAGGAAAATTACACGACAAATGAAAGAAACGTACAAACTCCTTTAAATTACATCCACCCAAGCTGCACTTAGCTAATTATTCTTCCACCTAATTATCACTTCTTCAGTAAAGCAGCTATAATATACGGCTCAATATGCAGCGGTTGCCTCTTCTGTTGTTATTTATGTGATTTAGGTCATCAGCAGCATCGTGGATGAATTATGAATGAAGATTTTATGACCGCTGCATGCAATAGTGCCTAATTAAATAAAGCGGCGCTGTGCAAGACTTTTATGCAGAAACACACCTGGCTAACTGTGTAACTGAGAAATCGAAATGCTGTATTTGTATTTAATTTTTTGACACAGTCAGTGTTTTGAAAGTTAAGTTGGACCTCCACCAGACAATAAGAACCAAGCGTTTGGCTCACTGATGGCCCATTAAGGGATTTCTGGGTAATGAAGTCATTGCAACTCTCAGAAATGCAAACTGTTACCTGAGGTGTTTTTTAGTGTTTAAGACTGTCTGGAGCAGCTTTAATTAACAGTTAATTTACCTGCTCCTGGCTCTTATAAATAGAAATGAAATTATGTGGTAAACAGCACACACACACACACACACACACACACACACACACACACAGATGAAACACCCCCAAACACCATTTACACCTCTCTTTCTGCTTCTCAGGTGTTTCACTTCAAGCTTCGACCTGTTGCCAGACATGCTCGGAATTCCCCTCGAGCCCACCTGGACTGACACCCGCCACAGCCAATCAGCTGCGGGCTCTGTGACGTAATCCCACCCTCCTCCACCCCCCACCCCCGTAATCTCTCCCCAAAACTACCAGAGGAAGACGGCCCGGCTCCCCTGAGCTCCTGAGATCAGTCTGAGAACAGCCCGAGCCCTGGAGGAGGCGAGGCGAGGGTGAAGTGATGCTGATGGAATCTGACTCGGTTTGGTGGTTAAACTAATAAATGCACTCAGACTATATGTGTGTGTGTGTGTGTGTGTGTGTCTGCATACATGTGGTTTGGAAAAAGAAAGCTACAGCAAGGATTAAGACTCTAAGTATACAAGCAGCGATATCACCAGATCTACCAATCAGACTCTCTCAAATGTCTGCAGGCTGTTTTCGGCTCTCTGCTTTGGAACGAGCTGCAAAAATATCATCACCTCCGCAACACTCCCTGCTTTTTTAGTATCTGTCCGGCTCTTTTACAAGCTGCTGAGAGGGAAAAATGTCGCCGTGTGTGTGTTTGGATATTGCTGCATATCCCTTGTATTGATTTTTATACATTGATTGTGCTCTACCACGTGAAATTGTTTTTTAATGTGAAACTAAATGTGCCTCTGTCTCGACTCCCTGGCAGAAGAGATCCTGTATCTCAACGGGACCTTCCTGGCTAGATAAAGGATAAATGAATCAATAAATATAAATTTCTAGGTCTGTCACTGTTTTTCAACCCAAATTTAAATGTAGTTTGCTGCAGCAACCACAAAATACACAAGATACAAGAGCAAGCCGTCAAAAAAACATCATAAAATTCAGGGTTTTTTTTTTTGTTTGTTTGTTTGTTTGTTTTCATATGCCGTGCTGAAAAAAGTCAAGTCCTGCTTTGGCCCACGTTTTATTGGCTTTATCTGAATCTGCTCTCGTGTGAAATCTTGTCGAGCGCCATATCAAGTCGCTGAATTTGAAACTTTAATTTGAAATTTGCTCTCTCCACGACGCCCGCCGCCCTCCCTCAAGTCTTCTGTCCGGCACGAGCAGCTCAGTGAGGATGGAGAGCCAAAACGGAGGAAAAAAGATGTGTTTTTGAAATGAACCCAGCTTAGCGTGAACATCACCTTCAGTAAAAAAAAAATGAAGTCAGTAAAACCTGATACAAAGCAGGGATTTTTTTTCTCTGTGACTCCACTGGTTTGAAAAAAAGACATTTTATCTTGACGGTTTGTTTTTGTGTTGCACTTTTATTCATGTGCGGCTGTTTGTTCATGTCCAGATGTGTGTGTGTGTGTGTGTGTGTGTGTGTTGACTCACAGGCGAAGAACTGCCAGGGCTGGTAGGTCTGTCCGAAGTCGACGGATCGCTCCAGCACCCAGAGGTCGGGTCGGGGAGAGTTGGCGAACTTTATGAGCACGTAGGCCACGTGGAAGAGCTGCAGAGAGGGAGACGCTCCCGTTAGAACCACCGGAAAACCTTCAGATATACATTCACATTAAAAACTCTCTCTCTTCCTGAATCCCTTCATGTAATGCTCTGAACCCCACAGACAGGCACTGTTTACTGACATGTCCCATTTAACTCCTTTATTTCTGCAAAAAAAAAAATTTAAAAATTCCAACTTCGGCCCATGAAGGCACTTTGTGTTTGGAAAGTGCAGATTCCTGTCTAATAATGTACCATATAAATAAATGAATAAAGAAACAAAGCCATAAAAATAACTTATATAAGGTCAAAAAACAAACTTGGACTTTTTTTCAAACTTGCCTTTGCACTGTACCCATTTACAGACAAAAGTGTGTGTTCAAAGGCCCAGGCAGTAACTGTATATATATA
Source organism: Myripristis murdjan (assembly GCF_902150065.1). Taxonomy (NCBI): domain Eukaryota; kingdom Metazoa; phylum Chordata; class Actinopteri; order Holocentriformes; family Holocentridae; genus Myripristis; species Myripristis murdjan. The sequence continues at coordinate 4,784,197 of NC_043986.1, forward strand.
TTTTTTTTGTTTTTTAAGACAAAACAGGGGAATTTTTAATAGCTTTTAATAGCTTTTAATAGCTCGGCCCAGGACTCAGAGGGTTAACCGCCTGATAAAATTCACAGGAGGGGAGTTTTGATCCATTTGTTCTTTTGTTTGTCCGTCGCAGACAAGATCTTAGAAACCGCTGGTTGATGAAATTTGGGGAAATTGTGAGGAGGGGCTGCAAGTTTACTGTCGATCGATGAAACGTCACAGACGCACGGGGAGGAGAGAAGAGAGGAAAAAGCAGAAAGCAGAGAGACGACATCAGAAGCGACACCCAGTTTGACAGCATCTGAGCGGAGGAAGCTGAATCCTCATCGTCTCATGACATGTCATTATGTTCTGAGCCGTCATCCTGATGCTGTGACTGACGGGCACCAGCTGCTGCCTCACACACGCTCACTCAGCCCCACCGAGGCCACCGCTCCGGTTTCACTCGTTTTGTTCTCCGCTCTGTCGTCCCCCTCTCCTTCACTTGTCATCCCTCGCTCATTTCCTGAAACGGCACCGAGGCCGCGTACAGAGCGATGACACACTGGTCCCATGGGCGAGCGAGTGAGAGAGCGAGAGAGAGAGAGAGAGAGCATTGCAGCTAAGCTCTCTCTCTCTCTCTCTCTCTCTCTCTCTCTCTCTCTCTCTGTCTGTCTGTCAGATCTCTCAGTCGCTCCCCAGATGACACCGTTCACTCTGCAGAAACCCCGCTGACGCACATTATAGCGTTAACACTCAGCCATCTCCCTTTTCAGTGTGTGTGTGTGTGTGTGTGTGTGTGACAGAGATAAAGCGAGACAGAGTAAGAGAGAGAGAGAGAGAGGGATTTGGGGTGTTGATAGCTCAGCCCTGTTGCAGTCCATTATACCAAATTATTCAATAAATCGAACAAAAACTCTAATCGTATCTGTTCATGCTTCATATCCACTGACTATCCTACTGAGATAAAAAAAAAAAAAACACAACATTTTATAGTTTTCAATAGTTTCTGATACCTTGAGATCACTGCTGACGGCAAAATATTTCTTGTTTATACTCTGCTGCAAACACCATTTCTCTTATGGGACAACAAATGAATGAATGACAGAATGAATGTGTGAATGAATAAATGTAAACGCTGCTCAATAACACAGCAGGATGAACAGTCCCAACTCTTATCATTCAATAAGCATCATATGGATCACATGAAACCAGGCTTAAGCTTTATTATCATGACTGTTATCGCTGCATTTTATTTATTTATGTGTTTGTTTGTGTTTGGTCTTTTTGAAACTCTTCATGCAGTCATAATTCATCCGTTCATCACGAAGGTTAAAGTTAAACTGAGAGATGTGGACGGATGAACTGGTGTAAAAACCCTCCGACTCTCTGTCTCTCTGTCCGTGTTCCTACAAGTTCACAGCACAGTTCCTTTGTTTCGCCTCAGGTTCAACACACACACACACACACACACACACTTTCTTCACCCTTTGATCATCCGTCATTCGAGTTGTGCCTGTGATCTCTCGACTTCCTTCCTCTGACATGCAGCTCTGTCAGAGGTGACAACATCACACACACACACACACACACACACACACACGGACCAACCAATCCATCACTGCAGAATGCCGGAGCTAAGAGGCGTGTGTGTGTGTGTGTGTGTGTGTGTGTGTGTGTGTGTGTGTAAGCTGAAAGAAAAGCCTTTGAGAAAACAGAGTCTGTCATCTTTTCCCCGCTGACAGAAGGAGAGCTCGTCCGTGTTGCTTTCAAACCCCCAAAAGTCAAGTTGTATGACTTTTTTTTTTTTTTTTTTTAAAGACAAACTTCATGTTTCTTCAAAATATCCCACAGCCTCTCTTGCAGCGGTGTGACAAAACATTGCAGTTGCAGTTTTGTCGCTCAGTGCTGTGATTGAGGAGCAATGATTGAAATGAAAAAGCTTCTCTTACATGCAAAATAAAACGTGGAGGAGCACATTTTCCCTTCCATTCAGATCTTAAACATCTTCATTTCATCACTCCCCGGCCGACCTTTCTTTCTTTTTTTTTTTTTTTTTTTTTTTCCATTTTTTGGTGTTTTATGTGAGGAATGAAATCTGTCAGCATGAATGAAATCACACTGGTAATGTTTTGTGTTTTGTAGAGAGAAGAGGTCATAACCATTTTTAAAAATTAAGGTTATCTTTTAAAATGTCAGATAAAGCGCATTTTCAACCAGCGATCCGTCTCCATGCATCAAAAATCCTGCACCGAAGAGGTCAGTGAAGGCAAAACCTAGGAGAATATGTGCATTTGCATGTGTGTGTGTGTGTGTGTGTGTGTGTGTGTGTGTGTGTGTGTGTGTGTGTGTGTGACGACAGGAAACAGAAAGGCCTCGACATGCCCCTCGGGGCTGAAAACATTGTAAGAAAATACCAGCAACATTCCACTGATTCCAGGCTCAAAATCTGAACTTTTAACGGAGCAATTTGTCCTCTGGGGGCGAAAAAAAAAAAAAAAAGCCTTTAGACGAAATTGATGTCTTGACTAAACACACACACACACACACCTCTGGACGTGTGGAAAAGCTCCTCAGCCTCGGGGTTTGTTTCAGCCGCGGGACGAGGCGATAAAGGAAAAGCGCTGCGATGCTGAAGACTGGAGCGTTTTAAAGGAAGAATAAAAAATAGAAAGTGAATTAGGGAATAATACGCTCTGAAAAATGTTTTCTAACACCGGATTTAACATGTTTATGAGTTTACAGGGACATGAACACCGCCTCCGAGTTGCAATTCCTAAAGGTTTGTAATGGTCTCCATTTTCCAGGTTGCTATGGTTACCCGATATTTCCTATATACCTAAAGTAGAATTGCGTTGTATGGTAATGTTAATTAATGGACTCAAAAATATGCGTTGAAACTGTGTTAAAAAAAAAACAAAAAAAACTGGAGCTGTGAAAAAAATGACAACCGAATTTATCAAATTCAGCAAAATGTGCACAATTCAACTGTTGCACCACCTCTCTCTCTCTCTCTCTCTCTCTCTCTCTCTTTGTCTCTCTCTCTCATCTGTCTGTCTCCAGCTCTCGGTGGGAGCCAGTCTATTGCCTGGCATGCAAACACACACACAGACACACACACAAGCACACACACACACACACACACACACTCCTACACATGCATACAAAAGGTTCTGCTGACCCACAGACACACACACACACACACACACACACACACACCTCTCCACAGGATTTATGGATTAGCGGGGGCCTCCCAGGTCAGCCTCCCCTGAATGGCCTGCAGACCCATCGATCAAACGTCTGTTACCGTGGCGATGAGCAGCCAGCAACAGGTCAGACGAGGGAGCGAGAGAGAGAGCGGGGAAGGGGAAACTGACAAACTGAAAGGGGCGATGTGTCCGAAACACCCGCCGCTCCCCAAACTCGCCCTCTGAGATTTCAAAGGTTGATGACACTTTAAAAATCCTCTCACGAGCCTTTTGGCGGCCTCGCTCTCCGCGGCCTCTAACCTCGCTTGGCCCCGCGGAGAGGCCCTGGAAGGCACTTTGTCGCGGCGCTGTGGTACAAAGCGACGGACGAGCTGTGGAGAGAGAGCGCACTTAGGCGGCATGACTTCATCACAGAGCCGCGCGGGATCAGGGCCCTCAGCCTGTCACCGCGCCGGGGCCCGAGGAACGACGGGCGGAGAGATTACGCCGAGCGACGCTTTATGACCCGCGGTGACAGAGAGGGTGTAGATACGAGCGGCTGAGAGCAGAGAGGAGAGCGGAGACGTGGAAGCTCGAGCAAAGCAGAGGTGATCCAGGAAGGAAGAGCACTGCAAAAACTCAAAATCTTCCCAAGATTATTTCTTATTTCAAGTCAAAAATGTCTTATTCCTAGTTAAAATATCTCATTGCACTTAAAATAAGACATGATCACCTCAGAAATAACTTGTTTTTAGACAGTTGTCTCTTGTTTCAAGTGAAAATTTGCTTGAAACGAGTGAAAATTTGCTTGTTTCATTGGCAAAATTTGTTTCTTGTTTCAAGCAAATTTTCACTTGAAACAGGTGAAAATTGTCTAAAAACAAGTTACTTCTGAGCTGATCATGTCTTATTTTAAGTGTAATGAGATATTTTGACTAGAAATAAGACATTTTTGACTTGAAATAAGACAAATAATCTTGGTAAGATTTGACTTTTTGCAGTGTAACCGCGTGTTTTGTGTGTGCTGTTGTTGTGGCTTTTTCTTGCCGTTTTGCACTTAAACGTGACACCGTCGGCGCATGAATGAGTACCAGCTTCTGCTCATGCAAAGGAAAAATCAGTGATTGGTCCTTCAATGTGGCCCAGGACAAATTCACACACACACACACACAGCTAAAATAATGTGGCGATAAGAGACCCGGAACGCCTCTGAATGTGGTCTGAGCGATCGGATTCACACCTGGACTTTGTGATCAGATCAGCAAAGACACATTTTGACACAAGTTGACCAAATGGGAGGCATAGCTAGACGAGAAGCTGCTGTTATCTGAACACCAAGTCAATCAGACAGATCAGTAGAGAAATATCAGCTTCCAGTGAAAGAGAGTGAATTTATTCAATACTATTATGATGGTTGTACATTTAGAAGCACAATCAGCTTCACAGCCAAAGAGCTGCTGGCCTCCGTCAGTTTGTTTGACACCAGATATGAATGCCAAACCACTGCTAACAGAACATTTGCTGGAGAAAGTGGACACTAGCACTCTCCCTGCCCCCAACAGCTGCAGTCAAGATGCTCTTGAGCAAGGCACTGAAGCCAAACGAGTGTGAACCGAGCAGCGCGCAGGTTTGAAACAGTGGAGAGGTTCATCCTAACATCCAGCTTCACTCCTAATCCAACCCGCTGCTGTTCCCCCAAAGCTTCTGCAGAGCTCGATGTGTGTGTGTGTGTGTGTGTGTGTGTGTGTGTGCAGTAAATATTTAAGTTATAAATGTCAGTAACTAAACCTGTTAACCCTTTGTGAGCCTGTAAAGTTATAACTGAAGGGCTGTGAGGCTCGGCCAGCCTGTAAATACCACGCCGCCTCTCCCTGTGTGTGTGTGTGTGTGTGTGTGTGTGTGTGTGTGTGTGCCTGTGCACTGTGCATGTGTGCACTCCTGAGAAATGCAGGTGTGTGTGTGTGTGTGTGTGTGTCTGGCCCCTGGCTGGTTTAATAATTGTACACATTCCTTGGTGGCACCGCATTCCTGGTGCCTCAGGTAACCATGGAGATAAGGAGGGAGACACACAACAAAGAGAAGGATGGAGGGATGGAGGAGCGAAGGAAAGAGAGGAGACACTCGAGAGAGACGGAGGAGTGTGAGGGAGGGCTGGGATGAAGGAAAGCACGTCCGCTTTGTGAAACAATGAAAAAACAGGCGGATGTTTTTTTTAATAACGCTCCGTTTTTGAAGCAAAACCTTCAAACTCTCCGAGCAAAATGAGAAATTCTTCAACTTGCTGTTGATCCGCAAAACACCATCATTCCTGTAACTTTTCAAAACTTCAATATCAACCCTGCAAGCGTTCCCCTGAATCATGCATCAAGCCTCTATCTGTGTCCGTTTTATAGTTACGGCAAAGAAACGATAATCACGTCATGGAAAAAAAAAAAAAATCAAAATCGACTGTTCTTTGCACAAAGGATTGCAGCTTTCATTTCTCCTTTGAACCGGGTGAACGGGGAGGCGAGAGGTCAGAGGTCATCCGCGACACAGCAGAGCAGGGTTCAGTGTGCTTGCTCAAGGGCACTTCGGCAGGGTTGGACGTTTGAACCCGGGGTCGTGCGCGGAGGGCAGGGCGGAGGGCAGAGGGAGAAAAGAGACGAGAGGTCACTTGAAAAAATGAGGGGAAAACACCTGAGGGAGGAGAGGGGAACGAGTGTGTGTGTGTGTGTGTGTGTGTGTGTGTGTGTGTGCGGCGGTGTCTAACTCAGGAAATCTCTTGTTAGCTGAGGAGCTCGACATGAGAAACAGCCACAGTGAAATCAGACTACGACAATAATAAAGTACGCAATCTGAAAAATGATCTAAACGCCGACCTTGATATGATACGTGAAAGTGAAAAAATAATCTGATTACACAATGTTAACATGGGCTACAAAATTAGACCTTAATCCAATGGGAAAGTGAGCAACGTCATTAAAAAAAATCACAAAAAAAAAATAAAATTGAAATGCAAAACCTGAAATGATGTAAATAAATGTGAACATGTCATCTAAACGTGATCAAAAAGCAAAACAATCAAGTGATGAAAGTGAAAGTAAAATCCTAATCTCGTGTTTCCATTTAATGAGCCGTTAAATGTAGTAATCTGACTACAGTCGTGTAATCTGTAATCCATCAGACGTCCCGTCACCCGAGAACAGGCCTGAAAATCTCAGCTCGGACAAAACTGCATGCCCTGACAGATGTTGTATATGTGTGTGTGTGTGTGTGTGTGTGTGTGTGTGGAGATGGATGGATGTGAGATCTCTCCACTGTAATCCAGGCAGATGGGCAGCTTATCCTGGCGTCTTCGGGGCGTCAGGAGTGTGTGTGTGTGTGTGTGTGTGTGAGTGTGTGTGAGTGTGTTTGGGAATGCGTCCAGAGGCAGAGAGAGAGAGAGAGAGAGAGAGAGAGAGTGGGCGAGAGAGCTTGACAACAGAGGGATAAAGGAATAATGGAGGTGTTGTGCGGAGGCGGGGGTGCAGCTGCGCCTGTCTGTACCGAGGAGATTTGATCACTTCACTTAATTCACATTCATCCATTCATCTCTGCTTCTATCTGTCCATCTGTTTGGCCACATCTCCATGTGTTCATGTATTCATCCATCCATCCATCCACTCATCCACTCATCCATTCATCCATTCGTACATGGATTCCCATCTCCAGTCTCCCTGCTCTCTGTCAGTCAGTGTAATCTGTCACTGCGTCTCTGCAGACAGCTCCAGTGGTGCCAAGGCAGCTGCTGTAATCACACACACACACACACACACACACACACACACACACACACACACACACGGTGCTCCCCAGCAGGCAGAAGATCAGTGAAAGTTGATTTACTCCTTGTACAGTGTGACTCTCAGCAGCTGCCATGTGCGTGCATGTGTGTGTGTGTGTGTGTGTGTGTGTGTGTGAGTGTGTGTGTGTGTGTGTGTGTGTGTGTGTGTGTGTGTATGCGTGCACGTGTGCATGTCGGGACGGCTGGGGAGCTCCTGAAGAGCGAGGGTCATTCCTTACATTCCAAGTCAATCTCAGAGTCTCCCTCTCTCTCCCTCTCTCTCTCTCTCTCTCCCTCTCTCTCTCTCTCTCTCTCTCTCTCTCTCTCTCTCTCTCTCTCTCTCTCTCTCTCTCTCTCTCTCTCTCCCTCGCTCAGCGGCAGTGAAAATGATTTCTTGTCTTACTGAAGATCTGATGTTGATAAGAACAGATTCCAGGTTAGGACCTGCCAGAGCGTTTGGAAAGGAAATACAAGAAATCAGACATTTAGAAAGAAACACAAATTTCTCTCTCTCTCTCTCTCTCTCTCTCTCTCTCTCTCTCTCTCTCTCTGCCCATTTCAGTTTGAAAAGCTTGATCGGCGTAACAAAGCAGTGCTTATAGAGCTGAAGCACAGAACAGATAATGAAAAGCGGTCAAACATAAGAAATACTGACGCAACACGACCGCAAGCACAAATAAATGTTGTTTTTTTTGTTTGTTTTTTTTTTTAAAAAAAGGTGCACAACTGCAGGGAACACGGCGCCACAAGAAAAACAAAAACAACAACAACAACAACAACGAGTCTCAACTTATTAATAACTCTGTTGCTTATTAATAACTTACTTACATGAACATATTAAGACAAATAAAGGGTTTTTGTGTTTGGTGATTTACTCTCATGTTTCTCTGGTTGTCTCTAATCTGTGCAACCGTTTGGTTTCTCCTCTCTCTCTCTCTCTCTCTCTCTCTCTCTCTCTCTCTCTCTCTCACTCCAGGAGTTTGGGAACGTCTGTCTCTCCGTCTCTCAGAATTCCAGAACAAAATTCCACAATCTCCGGGTTCGTCTAACATTTCATTGAACAGCTTTTTTTTTTTCTTCTTCTTCTTCTTCTTCTTTTTTTTTTTTTCAGTTCAACTCTCCGCTGTCTGCTGTAAACTCGTCTCGCTGGATTCTAGCAACACGACTGATCTGAAATCAGTGCCGCTCCTATCGAAGCAGAATCCAGACAACCAGACCTTTTAAAGTTTTGCACAGAAATGCGACAGAGCTCTTAGTTCTGCATGTTTTAGTGCAGTTTTTCACAACAAAAGTGTAGATTGAAGCATGTAATTTCCTTTAGAATGCCCACTGACACTGAAACTACACATTAAGATCCCAAAAGTGCAGTAAAACGATTATCCTCATAAAATCATCACAACTAATTCCTGTGATTATACTTGATGTCATTATTTCTTTTATTCTTTTTTTTTTTGCCTGTTTGTTTTATTATTTATAAGCATCACTTGGCTCCTGTCCTTCATCCTGTTTTATACGATTTTCCTGAATGTGCAGCACGTTGTAAAAAAAAAAAGCTAAATAAATGATGTTTTTTTTTTTTTTTTTTTTTTTTTTTTATTATTACTGTCATTAATTCTCAGCAGGAAAAGCTGCCAGCTGCCGGCACACGTCACGTAAAGGCCCGTAAACGACGAGAGGAAGAGGAAAAACCTGCAGATTATTACATTTAACCTGCAGACACAGCTGACATTAAAAAGGGCAGTGCACTTAATAACAGCCTGCATGTTCCCAATAAGCACCTTGATATCCTCGACCACAGTCTCCAGATGGGACAGGACTCCCCCCCGTCCCCCCCGTCCCCCATCGCCCCTTTTCAACACCTTTAACTCCGCTATATCCCTGCGACGAGCCCGAACACGCTCCCAGAATGATCTCAGTGTTTCTAAACACCTGATAAATGTAAAGATTACAGACTCTCTCTCTCTCTCTCTCTCTCTCTCTCTCACGCTGCTGTGCTCTGCCTGTGGATGTAGACACACACACACACATATATATATACATATATATGCCACCGCTGGCATGTTGGGGCAGGCCGAGGGGGCGAGAGGAGATGTTACGCTGCGTTCCAGGCGTGTCGGGAAGTCGGAAACTCTGACTTCCTGCTGGGAAAAATGCGAGTCGGAGTCAAGTTGGGATTCCAGCGAGGCGACTCTTGGAAAGATTTCTCCAGCCTGAAGGTTTCAGACCCACTCATCCCACCTCAACATGGTGAACCTGCCTCACTTTAACACGTCCCTCTGACAGTCTGAAGCTTCATTTTCAAGTTGCGTGACCTTATTTGAAATGTAAAAGTGCAGTTTCACTTGCTAGCTTTCGATGCAAACTAGGAAATGCTGCAAAAATGTAATTATCGTAATATTAGATGTTGCAAAAGGGAACAGACAAAGAAAATCTTGTCAGCGTGCACGTTTCTGCTGTTCTTCTCTATTCTGGACCAGCGAAAAACACAAAAATTGGAATTACAAGAGCGGGAGATTTCAGATTCCCAACTTTGAAGGAAACACACCGATAGAGAAGAGAAGAAAAGGAAATCAGTGGAGGAGAGAAGGAGGAGGATGGGGGGGTAAAAGTGCAGAGGAGGAAGATAGGAAGAGGAGCGAAAGGAGGAGGGGAGATAAGAGAGACAGATCCCGTCATGGAAAGACTGACGGAGGCTTCTTCCAAGCTCGCTTATCAGAGACGACTGAGGAGGAAGGGAGGGGCAGAGAGAGAGAGAGAGAGAGAGAGAGAGAGGAGCTGAAGATGGGTTGCGATCACACCGAGTCACAGCGAGTTAGTTTTCTTTAGTTTTGAGCTGAATGGTCAAGTTCAGTTTGCTGAATTTTTGCATTTGTTCATTTAAGGTTCATTTTTAGGTTCATACCTGCGCAATTACAAGCCAATCAGGGCACAGAAACACAAAAACAGCTGACAACCACCTTTAACTTTCATAGGTTTGATCGACTGTGTCTGCATACATGCACCAGTGAAAAAAATCAAACATCCCAGCGGTCTGCAGTGATATAATCATCAGAGGCGAACGGCTGGAGCGTCTTTTTGACACCGGGTGTTTCAGGTCTGCTACTGAATCTGCTACTTTCTGCATGGAGCTTGAAACCAGGTGAAGAGCAATAATTTGAAACAAACAGGTGATAAGGTTGCAGTGTGACAACAGTCATGCCAATGAGCAATTACATAAGGAATAGGTGTGCATTAAACGGCTTTATGGGACGACGTGGAGGCAAAGAACCATTGTTCAAACCGTTTAATGCATGCTTTCTCACTGATTACCACGTTTACAGCACGGTCATTTGCCAACAATGTCAGGAAAGAGGAGTAAACAATATTAAAAAAAATCCCTTGGGGTGTTTTCCCTGCAGGTCGTTGGTTTATCAAGTCGATAAATGGACCTCAGCTGTGTGTCGGTAAGCTGATCAGAAATAAATGACCACAGGATGCCTTCACTGACCAGCCAGCGCCGTGTAAAACAAAGCGTTTGCTCAGAAATCCCGACTTGCGACTTGCAATTGAATGCGGCATGAGACATTTTCAGGTGTTCGAATGACACAAATGAACCAAACTACAGGAGTAAACACGCTCGATGTGAAACGCAGCCTGGGAGAGAGAGAAGAGACAGAGGAGTGATGCGAGGATAGAGAAGGAGAGAGAGAGGAGGGGGTTAAAGGGGACGGAGGAGGCCCAGGCGGCGGGACAAGCTGCTCCTCGTCTTGCTCTCCAGATCGATGCCGTGTTCTGTAACCGCGCCTGACAGCTCCGCTTTCCCTCAGGACGTGGAAACCGAAGCCAGGTGATCTGCAGGGAGAGCGGCCCGGCTTCCTCACACTGAGAGGAGACGTGTGAGTCTGTGTGTGTGTGTGTGTGTGTGAGTGTGAGTGTGTGTGTGATTACAGGGCAGGTTACGTGCTGATTACAACAGTCCACCGCGAGCAGATTCCTGGTGCGGCAGGGAGGGATTGTGGGATTGAAGGAAGGGAGAAACAGGGGATTTAGACATTCCAAGACGAATTACCCTCATCATGTCCTGAACCATTAACATCACCTCTCTCTCTCTCCCTCTCTCTCTCTCTTTTTCTCTGTAATTCTCTCCACTATTTCGCTTAACACGTTCTCTGTCTTGCAAAACCTGGAGCTGTGATCCTGAAAAATGAAAAAAAACAAACAAAAAAAAAAAAAACCCAAGCAGCATTGCCACGTGACTGACTGAGTGACTCAGTCTCCTGTGGGCCAAACAGTGAATCAGCAGCGGATGAACTGCACGGCGCTGCGTACATCCCTTTGTTTTGACTTGCTGTCCTAGCTGTATTCTCCTGGGCCGATCGCTTTCATTCTGAAAACCCCGGCGCAGAGCGGTGAGATGAATCATCCTGCACAGATTTCAGAGGAGATCTCACACTCGAACACACACGAGCATCTGTTTGACAGACAGGCGAAACAACAAATTAACCCTATAAAGCCTGAACTATGAGAGAATTGGCAGAAAATTCCAATTTTTTTGAAATTGAACCCTTTATTTAGTCCTATAATAAAATATATATATATATATATATAAAAAATTCTAAAAAATATGTTATTACACAATCTTTCTGTTGTATGATATATGATATGTACTTGAAGTGCCAATGGTATGGTCCAGGGTGAACAGGGGAAGTGTTCAAAGGTATACAACAGTATTTTGGTCAAGTATTGATTAAACTGAAAATGAAAAACGGAATTGAAAATGTGTATCATATATGATACGAATGGCTTTATAGGGTTAAAAAAAAGTAGAGCTTGCTATTATCAGTATTATTATGTGCTTGCCTTGAAAAGGCAACACATCGTATTATCTTGCATATTTCTTCTGTTTATTATTATTATTATTATTATTATTATTCTGCAAATTTTTCGGCGCGCTACTCCTCCTACAGCTTTCGTTTTAGGCCCACACAATGAAATATCAAAATGTGCGGCCCGATCGGGAATAGTGTGCTATTACTTTTATAAGGAATAAGGCTTGCGGAATTCTCAAAATTCCCGTTTTACGGAAAATTTCGGCCATCCGAAATGAATAGCCAAAACTTCCGAAGGTTCCAGGGCGCAGAGCTTTTGACCTACGTCCATGCACCAAATACGAAAAACGTGCGTCTTGTGGAGAAGAAGCGGCGTGCCAATTTCCAAGCCGCTCCGATTTTCCGTTTCTCTGCAATTCCGGTTTGAAGCCGAAATCCGGACGCAATACACACTAATGGCGGAACTTTCGGAGAGCCTGCCAGGGAGAAAGTCCCCTCTCACTGACACAGAGATACACACGCGGCTCTGTATCTCTCCTATTCTGTCTCAAGGGCCACTAGCACTGCAGCCAATGCATCCCAGCACTGACCCCCAACACTAATGGAAGTCCATAGCAAGGACCCCATACACCCTAGCAACCCCATAGCAACCACCCTAATGACCATAGCAACCACCTAGCAACGCCCTAGCAACCCCCCCAAACACCATAGCAACTGCCTAGCAACACCCTAGCAACCATCAGGAACACCACAGAAACGCCCTAGCAACCACCCAGAACACCATAGCAACCGCCTAGCAACGCCCTAGCAACCGCCCAGAACACCATAGCAACTGCCTAGCAACACCCTAGCAACCATCAGGAACACCATAGCAACTGCCTAGCAACACCCTAGCAACCGCCCAGAATACCATAGCAACCACCTAGCAACACCTTAGCAACCACCGGGAACACCATAGCAACCGCCTAGCAAGGCCTTAGTAACCATCAAAAACACCATAGCAACCGCCTAGCAACCGTTGAGAACACCATGGCAACCGCCTAGCAACAGCATAGCAGCCATCAGGAACACCATAGCAACCACCTATCAGCACCTTAGCAACCACCCAATATACCATAGCAGCTGCCCAGAGACATGCTAGTGATCACTCAAAAGATGATCACAACTGCCTGGACAATACCCGGACCACAGTAGCTGCCTTCTAGCCCTCGAACAACACCAAACAACCTTCAAACAGCATAGGGCTGGTGGTTTAGCGCATGGCCAGGCGGTCGGCAACGGTGGCAAGCACATCAAAGTTTCTTCAGAAACTTTACAAAGTCTAGTTTTATCGTTATTATTTTCATCAATACTTTCACCGCTTTATCCCACGGCACACTCTATGTCTTGGGCCAACTGTTTTTCTCTACTTCTGCTGGACTTGATGTGAAAATGGAAATGGAAATTTGATCGCAAAAAATAAGTAGAGCTCGCATCGAGTTTGAAAATTTTGACCCGACCGAAAATTTGTCTGAACATGTGAAGCCTTAAATTGTGTGAACCCAAACGGCGTGTACATTTTCCAAGCCTGTATCCTTGCAGATAATTCTTTTAAAGATGCTACTCTCCAACAGAATAGATGGAGGTGCCTAACATGACTGTGATATTTCATTTCCCTGATATTTCTAGCCATGCCAGCGCTGCTGTGGTGTTGAGTTTGTGTTTTTTGGGCCATTTTCTTACAATTCTTCTTACATGTTGTTGGTTAGGGCTTATTTAAAAAAGAAAATGAATGAAAAAGCTCCAACTAATTTTGTTGAGAGTCAAGGCTGAGCCGACCCAGACCTGTTGGGACCCACTGGGCTCGGGCTCGGAGCCAAAACTGTACAAAAATGCAGGTTGCATCTGAAATATTGCATTTTTTTTTTTTTTTTAATTACTTTAATGATACCAGAAGGTAAAACTGGCTTGCAGTGAGTCATTCATACAAGACAAAAAGGACAATAGAAGACAAATAAATAAATACACAAGTTCATCAGAATTAATAACACATTCTAAGCTTGACCTCAAAGGAGTGCAAAGTGGAAAGCCTTAAAGAACTTTTAATTTAAGAACAAGATGGCGCGGACGAGTCCAGACGCCGTCGTGACTGCTCCGCGTAGACTGTGCTTTTTGTTTGTTACTTTCTTAGCTTTCTTTAGTTCTTTGACCTCTCTTTCTACTGGCTTAATTACATACGACCACAGCACACTATTGAACATTGCTACCAGGTCTAATTACCTTTTTTCTGAAGTTTTACACGAGAGCTCCACCTGGCCGAAGGAGATCCTGCGGGACGCGGAGTGTAACCAGGGGAAAAGGCCTCCGAGGAGAAGCAGGAAAAAACACCGAGGGAAACGTGCCGGGGTCAGAAACAGACTGCGAGCACGAGCACACCATCCTCCTCTTCCCAGTATCCTGCTGGCTAACGTCCAATCCATGGATAATAAGTTGGACGACATCAGGGCCCGGGTCCGGTTCCAGCGGGACATGAGGGACTGCAACATCCTTTGTTTCACGGAGACATGGCTCACGCCGGAGGTGCCGGACCACGCCGTTCGCCCAGCAGAAACATTCACAGTGTTTCGCATGGACAGAACGAAGGACTCCGGTAAATCTAAAGGTGGTGGAGTGTGTTTCCTGACCAACAACAACTGGTGTGATCCAAGGAATGTTTCTGTTCTGTCGCGCTCTTGCTCACCGGACCTCGAACATCTGGCAATCCTCTGTCGCCCTTTCTATCTGCCCAGGGAGTTCTCTGCGGTCATCATCTTTGCCGTTTACATTCCACCACAGGCGGACACGGACACTGCTCTCAATACTCTGCATGACACCATCAACAAACATTATGCTAAACACCCGGACGCAGCCCTCATCGTGGCCGGTGACTTCAACAAGGCGAACCTAAAAAAGGTTATGCCCAACTTTGTCCAACACGTCACATGTCCCACGAGAGGTGACAACATTTTGGATCACTGTTATACCCCATTCAAGAACGGATACAAAGCCATATCACTGCCGGCTTTTGGTAAGGCTGACCACGACGCCATTTTCCTCTTACCAAAATATAAACAAAGGCTAAAACAGGAAGCCCCGGTATCGCGAGAGGTCAGACGCTGGTCCGCCCAATCAGAGGCCACACTACAGGACGCGCTGAGTGACGTAGACTGGGACATGTTTCGGGCGAGCTCGGATGACGTTAATGAGTTTACGGAAGTGGCTACATGCTTTATATCCAAGCTGTTAGATGATGCCATTCCTATGGTGACTGTGAAGGTTTTCCCTAATCAGAAACCGTGGGTGGATAAGTCTATCCGCGAGGCTCTGAAAGCACGTACCGCTGCCTATAACGAGGGACTCATTACCGGAGACATGTCACCGTACAAAGCGGCAGCCTACACGCTCAGGAAAGCGGTGAAAGCGGCTAAGAGGCGACACAGGGATACGGTGGAGGAACAACTGTGCGACCGCGACAGCAGACGCATGTGGCAAGGACTGCGGACGATAACGGACTATACAGGACGAGTGAACACCTCGGCTGTGGTGGACTCCTCACTGGCAGAAGAGCTTAATACCTTCTTCGCTCGCTTTGAGGCTGGCGGCGCTCGCGCTAGCGCTGTGGCTAACGCGATCGAGGCAGGCGGCCTGACCGGTGAGGAGGACCGCCCACTCTCGCTCTCGGAGCACGACGTCAGGAGAGCTCTGAGGCGAGTGAACAGCAGGAAGGCAGCCGGCCCAGACGGCATCCCCGGGCGGCTGCTAAAATCCTGCGCTAACCAGCTAGCTCCGGTGTTCACCACCATCTTCAATCTGTCCCTGGCCCACTCTGTCGTCCCCACCTGCCTAAAAAAGTCCACCATCATCCCTGTGCCTAAAAAGACCAACCCAGCCGGTCTAAATGACTTCCGCCCTGTAGCTCTGACCTCCGTGGTGATGAAGTGCTTTGAGAGACTCATCAAAGACTTCATCTGCTCATCACTGCCGGACTCCCTGGACCCCCTTCAGTTCGCCTATCGCCCCAATAGGAGTACTGACGATGCCATCACCCATGTCCTCCACTCCACCCTCTCCCACCTGGACACCGGTAAGGGGAATTATGTGCGTCTGCTGTTTATTGATTACAGCTCAGCATTTAACACCATAGTTCCCCACAGACTGGTCACCAAGCTCAGGGACCTGGGGCTGAGTTCCTCACTCTGCTCCTGGGTTCAGAGCTTCCTGACTGGCAGACCACAGGTGGTGAAGGTTGGAGCCCACACCTCCAGCTCCCGTACCCTCAACACTGGTGCCCCCCAAGGCTGCGTACTGAGCCCTCTGCTATACTCCCTGTACACCTATGACTGCACAGCTACACACCAATCCAACATCATTGTGAAATTCGCGGATGACACAGTGGTGGTAGGCCTGATCTCCAACAACAACGAGACGGCCTATCTGGAGGAGGTGGAGCTGCTGTCTTCTTGGTGTAAGGACAACAACCTTGACCTGAATGTTGACAAGACCAAGGAGGTGGTGGTCGACTTCAGGCGAGAGAAGCAGAGGATCCACTATGCACCGCTCAGGATCTATGGGACCCCGGTGGAGAGAGTAAGCAATTACAGGTACCTTGGGGTTCACATCTCTGAGGATCTGACATGGACTACACACACCACCACCCTGGTGAAGAAGGCTCGGCAGCGGTTGTACCACCTCAGGCGGCTGAGGAAATTTAAGATCTCCACCACGCTGCTGAAAACCTTTTACGCCGCCGCAGTGGGGTCTGTGCTTTCTGTGAGCATCACTGCCTGGTACGGCAGCTGCAGCTCCCAGGACAGGAAGGCCCTGCACAGAGTGATCCGATGTGCTGAGCGCATCACCCGCACAGCACTGCCCTGCCTCCAGGACATCTACACCCGGCGGTGCAGGTCCAGGGCAAGTCGGATTTTAAAAGACACTCATCATCCCAACCACAGACTGTTCGAGTGGCTGCCCTCAGGCAAGCGGCTTCGCTCCATCAAAGCCCGGACTGAGAGGCTGAGAAGGAGCTTCTTTCCCCAGGCCACTCGGATTCTGAACACATAACACAAACTCTGTATATCAGTCCACAACACCCCCCACCCCCCTCCCACCACCACCTACAACTACACTACACCCTACATTACTGGCAGATTGCAACACGTAAAGACTGGAGGGGAAGGGGTGACTCCACAAGGCTGGATCAAGTCTGACAGCTCCTGTAACCCAGTACCGGGCATCAGGTTTATGTCACTTGGTCTCACGGTTTCACACTAACCCTGAACCTCCGGTGGAACGTGTTGTTCTTCAGGGTTTTGCAACTCAGTTCTTCTACTCATTTGTACTTACCCTCTACTTATTTGTACTTTTTGTACTTTTTGTACCTTTTGTATATTGTTGCAGATTGTATATAGTCGTTCATTGTATATAGGAATGTCATATATTCTTTCTATTTTATCTTTATTTCTATCTTATTTTCTTTTATTTTTTTATTATTATTACCGTTATTATTATTATTTGTATTTTTATTTTTATTTTATTTTATTTTTTACTTGCACAGTGCCGGAGTTGTTGCAATTACATTTCACTGCTGCTGTACCTGTACATTCATGCATGTGACAAATAAACCTTGAATCTTGAATCTTGAATCTTAAAGTGCATAGTGCAACATATCAATATGCCATCATGAGCACTGACCCAACAACGTCGTTGTCGTCACCACCATCACCATCATCATCATCATCGTCACCGCCATCATCATCCTCAACACCATCACTGTCATCCTTGCTAAAGAACAACTAACCTAGTTCTTATTAAGCTGTGTGACGGCTGCAGGAATGAAACTGGATCTGTGTCTTTTTGGTTTTTGCTCCTTGGTACGTTGTACCTGCGACCCGATGGGAGGAGCTGAAATTCGCTGCACAGAGGGTGAGACAGATTGCCAAACCATGCCACCATGCAAAAAGAAATAACAGATTCAATAAAAATGCATCAAACAGACACTGACTGATGGACAGATTAAAAAAAAAATCTGTCTCTGTGGTGAGAAACTCAGAAGCCTTGCACGTCCGAGGTCACTGCACAGAGCGACGTCCACCCGGGAGAACGAAGCTGAAAACGTCGCAGCTGCCTTCAGACTCGGACACACAGATGATCCTGTTTTGCTGCTATCAGTCTGCAGATAAAAACGCCTGCTCGCTTTATCTGTCTGCAGGAGGAGAGGAGAGGAGACGAGAGGAGGAGACGAGGGAGAGAGGAAGGGAGGAGAGAGGAAGGGAGGCCTCCTCTCCTCTCGTGACCTTGACTTTTTCCACCCACTGATACGCTGCTTTCATGTTTCCCCCCCGTCCCTCATTATAACAGACAGCCGGGGCAAATTCTGCTAGAGAGGAGGAGGAGGAGGAGGAGGAGGAGGAGGAGGAGGAAGATAAGGGCGGGAGCGGTGGGAGTGCGGCAGCTCCTAATGAAGTCAACAGACAGACAGACAGACAGACAGGCCGCTCTGTTTCATGCTGAATATGAACAGTCAGAGTTACACTGTCAGGTCTGTGATGACGGCGGCTCGTTGGTTTGAGCCCGGCCAGCTGTCGACCGCTCAGGGTTTTTTTTTTTTTTTTTTTTCCTGATCCCTCAGCGTCTTTTTTTTTTTTTTTTTTTTGTTCCCAGTGAAGAGAGAGAGAGAGCAGAGATTTTTTTTGAGCCACCAAACTCTAAGATCTGTCAGACGTGATCGTGACAGAGAAAGAAATGGCCTAACTTTAAAGCGCTGATGTTTATATTTTAATCAATATTGTTGTCATGGTTACAAAAACGGTGATGCATAGTGTTTTTTTTTTTTTTTTCGCTCACAGTGTCATTTTCTGCCAGAAAGAGAAGGTGGACACGAGCCCGTATGGAACAAGTCACAGCTGGAGCTCTTTCTCTATTTCTTGTACAACTCTGTGTGTGTGCATATATATATGTGTGTGTGTGTGTGTGTGTGTGTGTGTGTGTCCCTTCCAAGGTTACTACGGTTAATGAAAACTAACGAAACAAGGAAAACGAGGTGTGGAAAAACATTTTTGTTGCCTGAAGTAAAAATGAAAATGAGGCTTTAAGAAATAACAAACTGAAATTGTGAAACTGTACTGTGTGTTCACACAACCGACGAAAATAAACTAAAATGACTGAGAAAACACCTTCAGTTTTCCCCTTTCTCAGTTCATTTGGCCGTGTCCTCAGTGAATACGTTGTTTTTAAAGCGGTGTGAGTTTTTCTTACCCAAAACTTTTTCTGGCCTTTTTGAATCTCACCCGTGACAAATACCCCTGATTCCAGAAAAACCTGAAACGAACACCGAAACTGGGCCACACTTAAGTAAAGCTAAGCATTTAAAAACATGAAAACTAAACAAAACTAGCCAACCTGCTTGAAAACGAAGTAAAACGAAACAGAAATTGAAAGCTGACAGTCAAAATGCAATAAAAATAAAAAAAACTAATGAACCTTGGTCCCTCCTTCATGCTCCAATGTGTCATTTGTAAATATCCAGTGTCTTTCTATTATCGTTCTATATGTTGAGGTGGCAGGGAGCCTCAGTGGTTAAAGGGACTGTCCCGAGTCCAGAGGGTCACAAGTTCGATTCCAGAAGCAGGCAGACCCAGAAACTTGGATTATTGCAGCTTTAACGGGAATATGAGGAGGGGGGGAAAAAATCAATCAAAGAGGACTAACATCTTATAAAAACACATAGAAGAATCTCTCTATCCCCACAGCACACACACACACACACACACACACACACACACTCCTCTTCAGTGTGAGGGGCTTTGAAGGCAGGACTTTGGCCCGTGGAGCGTGTCAGTCTGTGAACTCTGACTAAACCTCCTACAGCTCCATTCTGCTGCCATTAAGACGCTGTTAGGAGCCCGAGAGAGACGAGCAGTTCAAACCCACTGAGCTGGAGACACACACACACACACACACACACACAAACACACACATAGACATTTTCCAGGCGTGTGAGAGCTGAGGGATTTTAACAAAGCTGTGTTTTATTTGAAGGCGAAACAAGAGATTTAGATAATGTTCCTGCACTTGGCCGGCGAGGTGTGAGCGGGTAGGAACACAACATCCGAGTCGGCATTTCTTAAGAGGAAAAATTATATCAGATATTCAATACTTGGTGTGTGAAAACTGCTCTCACATAAAGGGGCTGGCTTGTGGTTCTGTGACATGAATGATCAGGGGTGAGTCAGCAGTTTTATTGTCGGTGCAAGTGAATATCTCATTTCAAAGCAGAACTCTCCAAAGAAGTCACTGAGCCTTTGAGGTTTGCAGGCTTCACTCAGAGTTTTAAGCGGGTACAGCCGCCATGAATACAAAAATAGTTTACAATATTGTTGAGCTCAAGGGTTAATGGTGGAAAGAGGAGAGAGTTCTGGGTCTGACTCGGGCGGACAGTGGATGAACTGCAGGAAAATGCTCTGTTTCTGTCTTTAAATCAATAAAATGAAACTTATTGCTGCATGAAAAAGCAGTATGAAGGAAATCGTGTTAAAACAGCTCTGGAAACTGTTTTAAATCTCGTATCTCCTTTCCTTAGGTTAGCCCTTATTGTATTTTTTGAGTCTTTAGTCTTTATAGTCTCTATTGTATATTTTTAGCCTTTATTCTTTTTTTAGTTAACTTTATTGTATGTTTCTACTGTTGCTGCTGGAACACCAGAATTTCCCTGGTTGGGATCAATAAAGTATATCTATCTATCTATCTATCTATCTATCTAAAATGAGATCAGAGAGATGTCTGAGTCCTGATGTCACAAAATGAAGCAGCTACAAAGCTACAGCCGACGGCATTCACACTGGTTTTCAATCAGCAAGCATCTATTGCAAAAAAAAAAAAAAAAAAAAATCTCCATGTTGACAAGTCATTTAGTGCAGTATTCAGTGTTAAAATCTTGTTTTTCCTTCAAACGAGGTGAAAAACCTGCCGTTGGATTAAGATAATCCCGCTTGTTTCCAGCTTGTTTCTAGCATTTTCTTGCCTTATTCTGCGACATATTTACAAAAACTCCTGAAACAAGTGAAACTGCGCTGGAAACAAGCGGGATTATCAAAGTGTGTGCTGGGCAAACTCAGAATAACTGGGTTTCAATTCACAAGCACTCGAAACAACCAGAGGACTCGCCGTGCCTCCCCCCCTCCCCTCCCCCCGCCTCACCCCGCCTCACCCTCCTCCTCCTCCCTCCGAGTGTGTGTCCTCCCATTCACCGCTTTATGACTTAACTATGGGAAAACACTCCCTTCTGTTTGCTCTCCTCCCCTCCTCTCCTTCTCCTCTCCTCTCCTGTGTTTGTCCCCGCAGTCGGGACATTCCTGCAGCTACCTGGAGCTAAAAACGTGCACGGGACGACGCCGATCCCCGCGGTGCTCCGACACTGTCCATGAGAGTGTCAGCAAAATGCTTAAATGATTCGATTTGGAGAAAGAAAGTGTCATGGTAAATGTGTCAGTCCCATCTTGTGGTTTAGGGCTGCAGCTATTATCTATTAACGAATGATTCATTTCCTTGTCAATTTATCTGTTTGTTTTTTTTTTGGATCGATTTTTTTTTGTGAAACATAAAGCCAAAGTCTGATAGAAAGTGATCAGAGTCCAGAGGGATGCCTTCAAATTGCTTCCTCAGTCTGACCGGTGGACAAAAAACACCAAAGTATTGATTTTATAAAGTTATGGACTGAGAGAAGGAAGACAGGAGACCTCAGTGAGGCTGGAATCAGCAAATGTTGGGCATTTTCGAAATGATGAATGAGTGAAATGAAGAATTTATAATAAAAAATAATAATAAATGAGTGGGACCTGGAGTCTGTGTGGGTGTTTTTGCATTGGTGTCACTGTTTCAGCGTTAAAGACCCTTCAAGAGACTGCCGGTCAGCTCTTTTGCCTCATATTTAACTGTTTTTGTCGTGTGAAATGTTATATCACACACACACAAACAGCTTTCTGACCCGACAGTCCTCCTCCTCCTCCTCCTCCTCCTCCTGTCCCTTCTGTCAATTGAAAAGCTGAGACAGAAGAAAAGAGGAGAAACTCAAACAAAGTGCTGCAGCTGACCTGGCTGAAGCTAATATTGACTGTCACATTAACGAGGGCAAACCTCTCTCTTTATCCCCGCTTCTCTCCTCCCTCTCCCACTTGTTTTCTCCTTTGTTCCGTTTCCTCACATTTTCAGGTGTGTGTGTGTGTCTGCCTTCCTTCCTCTATTCATGCAGAATGTCACGACTGATAAGTGAAATGTGGGAAAGATATCAGGCGATCAGACCGGAGATAGATAAGATAATTCTCAGAGCAAACTACATTCCAGACTGAGAAAAACTGAATAACCAGGAAAAGGGAAAAGAGGAAGGTGCTAAAGGGCTGAAGAAATCATGAAAAAAAAACAGCATAGAGACACAATAAAATTTTACTGATTGGATAATAGCATCAGCAAAAATAATAATAAAAAAAATGAATAAATAAATGAAAAAATAAAATTAAAAATTAAAAATTAAATTAAATTAAATTAAATTAAATTAAAATTAACAAAAACCTACAAATTAAAAATTAGAAAATACAGGGACATAGAAATAATAATAATAATAAAAATAAACATGTTTAAGTTTGCATTTGAGTAAGGTTTAAATGTCTTGTTTCTTCTTTGACCTGGAGCCTGAAATGGATCATGGCCTCATTGCAAACTGATGCATCTTTACAAAATAAAAGTACCGGCGTATTTTGAGAGTGACAGGAGGATAATGAATGCAAATGAGACGCCACTTACAGATCTAAAAGTTTAAAAGCCGATTACTGACATCCGTACTTTTGCAGTGAGTGTCTGCCGCTAAAAAACCCGCGGGACACACAGACCTCTGTTTGAGGTCACGCTGCGTTTAAATGCAGCTCGTCCGCCCCCACTTTTCCTCCTGTCACATGAAATGAGCTCATTGTTTGATAGCGGGCAGACATTAGCATCCATCTATTCTTAGTCAGGCTTGGCAGAGCAGCATTCAGAGTCAGCGGGGAAGAAGAGTCTGGCAGCCAAAGTGTTTTTCTGTCTGCGTTGTGTCTGAGGAGCGAGGCGGCTCTCACCCGTCACACTGATACAGGACACACTGTACACACACACACACACACACACTCACTGTGGCTGTCTGGGTGACAACACACACCGCGGGAAACATGCATGCACGTGCACATGGCTCGTGGTGTGACTCAAATCATTCCCGAAAATACCTCAGCTTCTCAAACTCAAACTCAGATTTCACATAAAAATGATTTCCATTCACTTTTATTCAAATTGGCCCTGAAAGAAGGAGAAACTGGAAACTGGGGTGATGCTGAAAAAGAGCACAACTGGTTGATAAATGACTGATTCTTCCTTCAACAGAAGCTCTGAAGTGATCTTAAAGTAACTTTGCCTGAACTGGTTTTGCCAGAGTTTGGATCCCTTTTTTCAAATTATGGGTCTCTCACTTTAGAAAAAAAAAAAAAAAAAAAAATTTCATGCTTCTCAAACATTACAGAAACTATCAGAAGCCATTAAAAACTGTGTGATGGCAAAAAAAAAAAAAAAAAAAACAGAGAGAGAAAAAAGCTCTGTCTTCAGGGTTGAGCGTGTTTGCATAAAGCAGATTTGACTGTTTTTAAAGACGCGGCGACGCGGCTCTGAGATCGTGTCAGCAGCTCACACAGAAACCTAAACATCCTCACAAACTGAGCCACCCTGACTGCTGAATCTGTGTGTGTGTGTGTGTGTGTGTGTGTGTGTGCGTGTGTGTTCATCTTCTTGTACTTCTGTCCTTCGTAAGACCAAACGTCCCCTCAAGGACAGAAGAAAAATGCAGCTCACATTCGTTGAGTTTGCTTTGCCATGAGACCCCATCAGTCGTTTGAATCAGCTTATTATGACCTACAGTTACATGTTAAAGTTAATTAAGTTAATAATGACAAGAGGAGGAGGGTTCGATTCCTGTGTCAAGCGAGAGCGGCGCTTTCAGGTAGAAAACATTAACTTAACATTAGTGACCATCAGCTAAATTGAATTTCCTTGAACGGAGCTGCACCTGTTTATCGTGGATTCTTGCTTCGATCGATGGCCCTGAGACAACATGGCTTCTCTTTTTACCGAGAAATGATGTTATTTTTATGGTCTATGTTTTCTGTTTTGACTGTTAAAGCCGTCCGACACTCGTATCTCGAGACTTTTTAGACCCTTTGACCGATCGCCAATCACAAAAGACGAGGAGATATGAGAAGTTCTCCTCCTTCAGAAGAAGAAGACATTTACTGCCAATTCACTCTCTCACAGCCGTCCACAGAGCAAGATAATCCATCACAATCCATCAAGTGATTCTGTTAAACTTCTTGTTTTATCCCTATTATAAATGCAGGGACTCTTATTTGGGTCAACGCTGGAAATAATGCAAAAAAAGTCCTTTCTGCTGCATGTACAGGAGTTCAGACGTGTGTTTCCATGTGTACACACAGTGCATGTGTATGAAAAAACTCCAAAAAACTGACAAAAACAAACAGCTCTCCCCCTTTTTCATTAATTTCCCATTGAGTCCCGTTCTCTAAATCCTCCTGTAAACGCCGTAAGACACTTCACCGGCCGCTCACAAGCGCCTGTTTCCTCCATGTTGGTTCTCCACGCTCCGCCTGAATGGGCCCAACGCTCTCGCTGACACAATGGCTCGATAAAAGGCCCATTGACGGTCATTCTGTATGCTAAGTCGCTGGGAGGCTCGGAGCTCGGCCGCATCAAAAGGAGGCTGGGAGGGCGAGCAAACACACGGAGACAATGGCAGCCGGCCGTTTGAATGGAGGGGCGAGCGAGCACATGTCTGAACCAGAGAGTGGACCGCTCTCTCTCTCGCTCTGTTTCGGTGTTAAATCCCCTTCACTCTGACCTGAAACCCCCTCTACCATCCAGGAGCACAGGTGGAGGTAACGAATTACATCGACTGTAACCGAGTAGCTTTTTGTGTACTGGTACTGTTTTGAGTATTTCTCTACAGTGAGTACTTTTACTGGAGTACATGTTTACTTGAGTTTTGTCCTTCACTACATTTTAAATCAGATCCGTTACAGAGAGCAAGTGATCAATGACGGACTGTGGAACCTTTCACAATAAAAGCTCAGTCAGCAAAGATGAGAAGAGGAACCTGCTTGGACTTTGTGTCATTTCCAAATTTCGCAATAAAAGCTCCACCATGAAAAACTGCAGATGGTCGATGGAGGACGATGAGAACCATGTAGACTCATAATCATATTACGTTGCTTATTCCACACGTGTCAGCTGAGTCTTCAGGGTCCTCACTTCAGTTGAGCGTAATGCCCCTTTAAAACACTGCATGGAAAAGATCCCAGCGAACACAGTTACTGTTTGGAAAAAGGAGCTCAGTCACTTTTACTGCCAGGACATTTGAGATTTTTACTGCACTACTTCTACTTCTACTGCAGTCACATACCAGCAGAGGAACAGTACTTCTACTTCTACTGCAGTCAGATACCAGCAGAGGAACAGTACTTCTACTTGTACTGCAGTCAGATACCAGCAGAGGAACAGTACTTCTACTTGTACTGCAGTCACATACCAGCAGAGGAACAGTACTTCTACTTCTACTGCAGTCAGATATCAGCAGAGGAACAGTACTTCTACTTGTACTGCAGTCACATACCATCAGAGGAACAGTACTTCTACTTCTACTGCAGTCAGATATCAGCAGAGGAACAGTACTTCTACTTGTACTGCAGTCACATACCATCAGAGGAACAGTACTTCTACTTCTACTGCAGTCACATACCAGCAGAGGAGCAGTACTTCTTTAATGACCCAGTACACGCTCTGCCCTGCAGCTGGACAGTCCTAACCTCAGTTTATCTTTAACCTGTGCACATGAATTACCAATAAATCACCATCTTTCAGTTTGGACTCTGACTCCTGGTCATGCTTTAGTTGTAATGACAGACTGCCTAATGCTGTTTTTTTTAACAGGTAGTCCCAAGTGGGGAAAAAAAAAAACAGTTAAAATCAGTCTTACCTGGTGTAAAGGTGATAATAGACATAAACCTGTGATATGCAACTTTTTTACTCATCAAATTGTTCCTGGATTTTTTATTTTTAAACTGAACTGAGTGCAACCTGCATGAGAAACCAGTGGGATTATCTCATCCCACTGGCTGATTTTTTTTTTTTCTAACTTTGCTTTAACACTGAAGATAAGACTGAATGACCTGTTCAGACAAATGCATGAAAGGCTTCTTTCTTTTTCTTTCTTTCTTTTTGATTCTTTCTTTCTCTCTCTCTGTTCCAGTAGCAGCAGAGGAGGAGGAGGAAAACTCCAGTTGACCTTGTACAGAAGCTGCTGTCCGTGCCGCTGATAACACCGACATGAAGGGCGGCAGACGGAGGGGAGGAGGGAGGAGGGAGGAGGGAGGAGCGAGGGATGGAAACAAGACCAAGGAAAAGTAAAGAGAGGCAGCCGGGCAGAGTGAAAGAACAGAATATACTGTTTGGGAGAAAGAAAAGAGGAGAAAGAGGGAGAGGCAGAGGGCTGATGCAGGTGGAGAGAGATAGGTTTGTGTTGCCGAGGTGAAGAGAGAGAGAGAGAGAGAGAGAGAGGGGGAGAGAGAGAGAGAGAGAGAGAGAGAGGTTGATTGTGTGTGAGATAAAATAAAAAAGAAAAGAGAAAAAGGCAAAGAAAGATACAAAGGAAAGAATGCAATGAAGACAAAAAAGAGCAAGAATGTACAGTAAGTAGGCATATTGTGTGTGTGTGTGTGTGTGTGTGTGTGTGTGTGTGTGTGTGTGTGTGTGTGTGTGTGTGTGTGTGTGTTGGGGGGGGGGGGGGTTCAGGGAGTTCAAAGCAGCAGGAAGTTAAGCTCTAAAGGGCCTAACAATGACCTTTGACCCCCTGACAGGCCATCAGGCTGAAAAAGACATGCATGACCAACACACACACACACACACACACACACACACACGCAGGTCATCATCAAAGCAGACTAGAGACTGGTCTGAATAAAATAAATTAGAATAGAATTAGAAGTGCCATTACTGTTGTTGACCTTGGCGGAGGTCACACTGGCACACACACACACACACACACACACACACACACACACATCCAGAAAACACTGGAGCGTAGCAACAAGGGCGGAAGGCACGCTTATAATAGTTTCCTTTGCTTTGAAAATGGAGTTCCTACAGCGCATGAACACACACACACACACACACACACACACACACACACACACACACACACACACACACACACACACACACACACACACACAGAATTTGACATTTCAATCACAGATAGAGTATGAATGGGTTCTTTTTCTGTCAGTCCCAGCTGGAGTCCATCTCCCCTCCCTGACCTCCTCCTCCTCCTCCTCCTCTTCCTCTTTTTATCTCTCCTCCACTCCCTCTATCTCTCTTCCTCCTCCAGCTGCTATAGCCTCACCTCCATCCTCCTCTCTTCCCTCTCTCTCTCACTCTACCCCCTTTTCTCCTCTTTGATCACTTTTTTCACATCACTTTCTCTGCCATCTCATTTCTTATTCTCTCTCTCTCTCTCTTTCCATCTCTCTCTCTCTCTCTCTTTCCTCTTTCTGAGCAGCGGGGCGAGGAGGGGAATGACAGAAAGAGGAGAAAAAGGTGTGAGGAGAGAAAACAGTGAGGTCAAGCGGGTTGTATAAGCTCTTTCTCTGCTGCCACCATTATTTTTTTTTTATTCCTTTATTTACTGAAATCGGTGAAAATAACCATTAGAGCCATAACGGGGCACAGATTAGTAAGATGATTAAAAAAAAAAAATCTTGAACAAATCTGGGCACCTTTTAATGGCCGTTTCCCATAGGACTCCATGTAAATACAGCCGCCTGACGATAAAAAATAATAAAAATAAACATAAAAGCTGCCACGTGAATTTTTTTTGCATTTCACATTTACCAGAATATCAATTTCCAAACGATTAAACCTCTTCAACCCTGCTGGTCGCATCAGTGGGTTCCCCGTTATAAATACATGCTGCACAGCCGACTTTTGTTTGAATCTGCAGAACTTTATTTTAAATCCTAGTGGAGATCCTAAGACACCAACCAGGAGCTGCTGTATTGCAGGGAAACGCGTCTAAAATGATGCAGAAAGACGAGTAGATCTTTTCTGTTTGTTGTGACGCTGCAGCCTCACTGCAAAAACTCAAAATCTTCCCAAGAGTATTTGTCTTATTTCAAGTCAAAAATGTCTTATTTCTAGTCAAAATATCTCATTACAATTAAAATAAGACATGATCACCTCAGAAGTAACTTGTTTATAGACAATTGTCTCTCGTTCCAAGTGAAAATTTGTTTGAAACAAGTGAAAATTTGCTTGTTTCATTGGCAAAATTTGTTTCTTGTTTCTAGCTAATTTTCACTTATTTCAAGTGAATTTTCACTTTTTCCACTGGCAAATTTTGCCAATGAAACAAGTAAATTTTGTCTAAAAACAATTTACTTCTGAGCTGATCCTGTCTTATTTTAAGTGTAATGAGATATTTTGACTAGAAATAAGACATTTTTGACTTGAAATAAGACAAATAATCTTGGTAAGATTTTGCGTTTTTGCAGTGCATAAAACAACAGCAGCCTGGCTTTGAATATTTCATTCAGTGTTTAGTGTGATGCTGCAATGACGCTGCAATATGGATGTGACTTTTTTTCTTTTCCACTGAAGCTACTTAAGAGGAAATTTAAGGGACAAGCAGAGTTCAAGGGGTTAAAGGTAATCGTATTTCTGATCGTGTCGGCAAAGTACGACAACTCCTGAAACCTCGAGCGGCTTCAGAAGTGGACACATCGCTCCCGACGCATCCTGTGTCGAGTTTTCAAACTGATATTCAGAGACTTGGACCAGCCCCAGCCGCAGCCCAAATCTGATTAAAAAACTTTAAAAAAAACGTTTCTGAGGAAAGCTGTGATGCTGCATTTCATCCATATTTGTCAAAGCACCAAACGGCAGCTAAATCTGACGGCGCGTTCCCCGGCCAACATCAGCACTCGCTCTTAAAAAGCTCCAATAACACGGAGAAACAGGCAGCACAGGCCGAACAAATGACCCCTGGGCTATTTTAGACCCTCAGCCCTCCTTCCATCCTCCCTCCCTCCCTCCCTCCCTCCCTCCTGCTCTCCTTGTGCCTTCAAAGCACTTTGAAACTCAATTTGGAAAAGTGCTGTATAAACAGAGTTAATTATCACTTATTTTATTAGCTATTTCCTTCCTGGTTTGGTGCTTTTCTTCTCCTCCTCTGTCGCTCTGATTCAGGCGGGATCCCTCCCGTCTTTCTCTCCGTTCACTCAGAGCTGAATCTCTCCTATTAAGGTCAGATTGTTTCCCTCTCTCTCTCGCTCTTCCTCTCTCTTCCTCTCTTTCCTCCCCCTCTTTGCTCATTTTCCTGCTCAGTAAACATAATGAATGACTGAAAAATGCGGTGTGTGTGTGTCGGTGTGTGTGTGTCGGTGTGTGAGTGTTACAGTTGGAGCGAGCGTTTGTGAGGCAGCGTTTTTTTTTTTTACCCTGGAAGAGTGACGGAAGATGGAAAACAACAAAAGACGATAAACGGGGATGAGAAAAACGAGATGAATCAGATGATGAGTGACAGAGGAGGGAGGAGGAGGAGGAGAGGAGGGATGGAGGTGAAAGGGCACGGCCAAAGAAAGATGGGAGAAGAAAAAGAAACAGAAAGTCACTTTATGAAGCTGTGACTAAAATGTGTGGGTGACCGACTCATGATGATGAACAGAAAGAAAGAAAGAAAGAAAGAAAGAAAGAAAGAAAGAAGTGATGCTGCACCATTTGTTTGTTAATAGCAACACTTGGGACATGAACTATGTTGAGTGATAGTTGGCAATGACCATTATCTTAGTGGTAAGTTAGAAGACTGGCCTTTAAGGAATAAACAAGAGGGTTTTTTTTTATTGCACGAGCTGCACCATTTAACTTTCAAATTGAAGCAAAAGTCAGTTTTGTGTTAAACTGTTTACTTTTAAAACCGTTTTCAACCATTTTTCCTGCATTTCCAGTATCTGGGAGACTGTTTACAGCCAAAAGTCGCTGTGCAGTGGATGGATATGTTGTTTGCTCAGACGAAATACAGCTGTCCCTCGCTATAACGCCGTTCACCTTTCGCGGCCTCGCAGTTTCGCAGATTTTTTTAGTGCAATTTGTGCACTAAATTTAGTCCTTTTTTTTTTTTTACAGCGCATTGTGTCCTGCCAAATTTACATAAATCTTTGATCGCTAGCAGTGTGACTCTGAAGTGCTGTGTGTTTGCAAGTTTTCTCCCCAACAAAACCCACAATGTCGGCGAAACGTTCTGCACCGTCAAAGGCACCTGCGGTCGCACCCGAAAGGCAGAGGAGAGGAACTGAAAAAAAAAACAAAAAAAAAAAACAACTGAAAACAGGTTTTGATCTTTGGTTTCATTCTATAATACTGGACTTCTTTTTCTACGAAGGTTTGAACTTTGAGAGTTTAAACGAGAGAGAAAAGTGAGAAAACGTTAATGCCTGTCTGAGAAAAGTGTATAAAGTGTGTAGTGAGGGGTTTTACAGCCTTAAAACATCTAGAATAATTGTAAAAAAAATAAAGCTGACTACTAAAGGACAGAAAGTATTTTGTGTCCATAGGTAATTACACATCTGAGCGGACAAAAAAGACGTGGAGTTCCCCAAGGCTCCATTCTGGGGCCTCTTCTGTTTAACATCTACATGCTCCCGCTAGCTCAGATTATGGAAAACAACAAAATATTCTACCACAGTTATGCTGACGACACACAAATCTACATAACCATATCACCAGGGGACTATGGTCCAGTACAAGCACTGAGTAAGTGCATTGAACAAATCAACAATTGGATGTGTCAGAACTTCCTTCAGTTAAACAAAGACAAAACTGAAGTAATTGTTTTTGGAGCCAAGGAAGAACGATTAAAAGTTAGCGCTCAGCTTCAGTCAATAATGTTAAAAACCACAAACCAAGCCAGAAATCTTGGTGTAGTCATGGACTCAGACCTGAATTTCAACAGCCACATTAAGACAGTTACAAAGTCAGCCTACTATCACCTTAAGAACATATCAAGAATTAAAGGACTTATGTCTCAGCAGGATTTGGAAAAACTTGTCCATGCATTTATCTTCAATAGACTTGACTACTGTAATGCTGTCTTCACAGGTCTCCCTAAAAAATCCATCAGACAGTTGCAGCTGATTCAGAATGCTGCTGCTCGAGTCCTCACTAAGACCAAGAAAGTGGATCATATCACTCCAGTTCTCAGATCTTTACACTGGCTTCCTGTGTGTCAAAGAATTGACTTCAAGATATTGCTGTTGGTTTATAAAGCACTAAATGGTTTAGGGCCAAAATACATCTCTGATCTGCTGCTAAATTATGAACCATCCAGACCTCTTAGGTCGTCTGGGACAGGTCTGCTTTCTGTCCCCAGCGTAAAAACTAAACATGGAGAAGCAGCGTTTAGTTTTTATGCTCCACATATCTGGAACAAACTCCCAGAAAACTGTAGATCTGCTGCGACTCTCAGTTCTTTTAAATCACAGCTGAAGACTTTTCTGTTTGCCGCTGCCTTCCATTAAACCACATTAAGGTTTCATATTTTACACTGCACTGTAACTTTTAACTTCCTTTAACTTTAGCTTCTTTTTATTAATTGTTTTTATGCATATTTTCTTGTGTTGCTTTTATATTGTTTTAATGCCTTTCTCCTTTTAGCTTCTATTTATTAATTGTTTTTATGTATGTTTTCTTGTGTTCTTTTATATTGTTTTAATGCCTTTATGCTCTATGTAAAGCACTTTGAATTGCCTTGTCGCTGAAATGTGCTATACAAATAAACTTGCCTTGCCTTGCCTTGCCTACTTTGTGGATTTCGCCTATTGCGGATTACTTTTAGAACGTAACTCCCGCGATAAACGAGGGACCACTGTAGTTCCAAAAATAAATGTGGTTGCATGTCATTAAAGGAATATTCCAATGTTTTTGGGCGAAATGTTCTTTTATCGACTTACCCAGACTGAGATCATGTTTTCGTCTCTGTGTGTTCAGTCGTTTGGTTCCAGCGGGTAGCATTTCATGTTGGCTTAGCAATAAGCTTAAGCTTAACTTAAAATGAAATACACTGTGTAAATGGGACAGCTTCAGAGTTGCTGAAAGGTTTAGCTTTTTCATTTTGACAGAGCTAGGCTAACGACTCCCATAGACTTCAAGTCTTTATGCTAAGCTAACACAAAATGCTACCCGTATGAACTGGTCCACTGGACGTACAGAGGAGAAAATGGCACTGAACATCTTGTCTCAGTGTGGGGAAGCGGTAAAAATTTTGCCTAAAACGTTGGAGTTCTCCTTTAAGGAAAGTCACATTGTGGGTTTGAAAACCCCTGACTGAGTATTTAAAAGTGGCGTGGGAGGCAAGAGGAGACACAAGAGTTTTTTTTTGGATGGAGACAGACAGACGAAAAGGAATGAGAGAGAGAGAGAGAGAGAGAGAGAAATGTGATGTCTATAATATCATCTTTATCTGTCCTTCTTCTTCTTTCTCTCTTTATTTCCATCATTATCCTGTCAGTCATCTGATGCACAGAAGAGCCTTTGTGACTGCAGATAGACAGATAGAGAGCAATGTGTGTGTGTGTGTGTGTGTGTGTGTGTGTGTGTGTGTGAGGGTCAGAGAGGGTAATCTGAGAGACAGAATCAAAGATAGCATGGGGGGATACTACAGAGAGTAAGAGATGCTATCTTGAAGTCTCTCTCTCTCACACACACAGAACACACACACACACACACACACACACACACACACACACACACACACTTCAATAGAGAAAGAGCTGTCTGCTTGACTAGCTGCATGTATGCGGGCCACACGCAGTGAGAAACGGGGCGTCGTGCCTGAAAAGAGTGTGTGGAAAACACATTGGGGTTGTCTGTGCTGTGGCAAATCATAGACAAAACACACACACACACACACACACACACACACACACACACATACATACACCACCTCTCTGCGGCTGGTACTGAGAGTGTGGTTCAGTTTGATGTCACAGGAAAAAAATCTCACATAAATCAGTGTAAAATGGCAAATCTTAAAATAACTAATTAATTGAAATTAGTTTCATGCAAATTCCTCTTCAACATTAATCTTGTAGTTATGTCACTTCAAAATAGACGAGTAGTGTAAATGTAAACCACAGTTACTGCAGCAAAAAGGTGACAGAAGAGAGATTTGGTAATGAAATTAAAGGAGAAAGAAATGCATATCTGGAGTGTAAACCGCTCTTAACTTCCTTTACGTTAAAGCGCCTTTACTTTGAAAAACCCGTCAAATCACCTCGACGTATTTCCACCCAGCAGATGAAGCGAGGCCTGCCGGGTTATTAAAGGTCCTTCTGAATGTTCAAACCACTTGAATAGCAGGAAGCACTCCGTGTGGAGGAGCTGGCACCGAGCTCCCGGTGACACACCACAAACAATACTGCATGTGTGTGTCGGGGTGTGTGTGTGTGTGTGTGTGTGTGTGTGCCTCACAGGGAAGCCGGCCAGTACACTTGGAAGTTAAGGCAGCATGACAGTGTGAATAACGACAGAGACGTGAACTGTGTCCGATTTCAGGGCTCGTCTCAGGCGAAGTCCATAATATTCACTGCAAAAACTCAAAATCTTACCAAGATTAATTGTCTTATTTCAAGTCAAAATATCTCATTACACTTAAAATAAGACATGATCACCTCAGAAGTAAATTGTTTTTAGACAGCTGTCTCTTGTCTCAAGTGAAAATTCACTTGAAACAAGTGAAAATTTGCTTGTTTCATTGGCAAAATTTGCCAGTGGAAAAAGTGAAAATTCACTTGAAATAAGTGAAAATGAGCTAGAAACAAGAAACAAATTTTGCCAATGAAACAAGCAAATTTTCACTGAAGCTGTGACACTCCAGACAACGTGCAGCTGCTGTGTGTTTTCCGATGACATTCCCGCACCGAGGAAGGGATTACCGGCCAGAGAGGAAGACCTCACCTGGAGAACACACACACACACACACACACACACACACACACACTCAGGCCTGCTGTAATGACAGGCTGTCACGGCACACAATACACTGACAGCTAAATGACAGACCCGAGACAAGCATCTCCTGTTGTTTTCCCTGTCCTCTCCTCCTCTTTTCCACTCCCTCCTCCTCCTCTTTTCACCTTCCTCTCCTCCTCTTTTCCACTCCCTCCTCCTCCTCCTCTTTTCACCTTCCTCACCTCCTCTTTTCTTGCGCTGCCCCCTCCTCCTTTTCCTCCCTCCTCTTGTCATATTTCTCCCGCCCTCCCCATCCTCCGTGTCGTCTTCTTCATCCTCTCCTCCTCCTCCTCCTTACCTCCAGGTTTCATCCCTCCTTTCTCTCCCCTCCCATTTCCAACCTGTGATTACCAAATCCTTCCACTATCGCACACCGAAGGAATGACAACACACACACACACACACACACACACACACACACACACTCTTTCTGTCACTCTTTCACCACACTTGGATTCCACGGTTTCTTCGAGACAATAGTGAATTGTATGGGACGGTGGAGTGTGACCTCATCACACACACACACACACACACAATATCTGTCAGACAATATATCAGCCAGCGATCATTCATCCTCCATCTCTTTCTCCTCTCCCTCCATCCATCTCTCTGTGTGGAATGAACGTGATAATGAAAACAGCGTGCGGCTCAAATAAATCCACAGAGATAAAGACGGGGGGAGAACTTCGGATTTAAGATGTCAGAAAAAGAAGAAGACGAAAAAGACAAGGAATGAGGAGGAAGAGCGATGGAGGAGAGAAGGAGAAGAAAGAGAAACAGTGGAAGTTGGTTGATGACTGTTGATTCTATTGATTTTATGAGACTTTTTATGAGAATATTATGAATTTAATGTGAGTTAATGGAGGGAAGCAGGAGCAGGTGTGATGTGGGACCTGTGGCTGGGTCTGGTTAATAATCTGGCAAAAACAGAGGAGGAAGAAGAAGAAAACAAGGTGGTAGGGGGCTGGGTTCCCATTTTATAAAGGAATAGTTCACACAAAAACGACATGTTTTTTTTTTTTAAATCACATACTTCCTCCAAGTTGGCTTGAAAATATGAAGAAAAGGTTTTTAATCGCACGTCTGACAGATTCGATGTCGATTTCAAACCAAAAGCGCTGATTCTCCATTTGTATGTTCGCTTCACCACAAACCAGTGAACTCTTGCTAAAAGAAAAAAGCTGAATAAACTATTTCCAGAAAATACTTTGATGCATGAAAACCCGCCTCCTGCTCGTTCACTGGCCGAGAGTTTGTAAATGGTGCAAAATGATATTGTTTTTCAGGTGAATTGTCCCTTTAAGGCCCAGTATAAACTTGGTACAGATATAAAAGAAGGAAGGAGGCGGAGATGGAGGATAAAAGGAGGAAGA